>NC_138312.1:56590000-56602500 GCF_965601325.2 Salmo salar | reverse complement strand
AGAGGAGAGGAGAGGAGAGGACAAATGTACCCGACAGCTATTTATTCCCTTCATTATTCAACAGAATAACAACTCCTATTCGATTAGAGTATAAACACGCTAAAGATGGTTTGATTTCTTTAGCAGAGCAAATTGTTCAGCCTCATCATTCATAACACTACGTACATTGAATCTGCATTAGACTGTAGCATATTCACAGTAGCTCTTTTCTCCATGACCAAACAAAATCACACAATGGCATTGCGTAATGTGACAACAAACTCCACTTCACAGGAAAAGTCTCTCCGTTTTCAGAATATGCCGTGAGCTTTCAGAATATGCCGTGTGTGGGCATGTGGCATGGGTATCTGTAAAGCACTTTGTGACAACTGCTGATGTAAAAAGGGCATTATGAAATATATTTGATTGATTGATTTGATGGGTGCAGTAGTTTGTAAACAAAGACACTGCATAAACATTGCAATGCCAGATTTGATCGAATTCCAGCCTGAGTTCTGTGCACCCTGTAGGTTTAATTAAAACCAGCCTCTCTCACACCCTACAGTATTACTGAAACGTGTTAAAACCAGCCTCTCTCACGCCCTACAGTATTACTGAAACGTGTTAAAACCAGCCTCTCTCACACCCTACAGTATTACTGAAACGTGTTAAAACCAGCCTCTCTCACGCCCTACAGTATTACTGAAACGTGTTAAAACCAGCCTCTCTCACGCCCTACAGTATTACTGAAACATGTTAAAACCAGCCTCTCTCACGCCCTACAGTATTACTGAAACGTATTAAAACCAGCCTCTCTCACGCCCTACAGTATTACTGAAACGTGTTAAAACCAGCCTCTCTCACACCCTACAGTATTACTGAAACGTGTTAAAACCAGCCTCTCTCACGCCCTACAGTATTACTGAAACGTGTTAAAACCAGCCTCTCTCACACCCTACAGTATTACTGAAACGTGTTAAAACCAGCCTCTCTCACACCCTACAGTATTACTGAAACATATTAAAACCAGCCTCTCTCACGCCCTACAGTATTACTGAAACGTATTAAAACCAGCCTCTCTCACGGCCTACAGTATTAAAACATATTTGGGGAGGGGTGTGTGAACTTTCTGTTATACAATACACGTTTTCATTGCTTTGCTAGCAAATACAAAAATCTGTCTTCTTTTAAAACAGGTTGGATGTGTCTGACTATTCTTCATTTACTTGTGCTTCATTCTATAGCTAGAGGACTCCTGATATCTCCAGGAGTGACTCTATAGCTAGAGGACTCCAGATATCTCCAGGAGTGATTCTATAGCTAGAGGACTCCAGATATCTCCAGGAGTGATTCTATAGCTAGAGGACTCCAGATATCTCCAGGAGTGATTCTATAGCTAGAGGACTCCAGATATCTCCAGGAGTGATTCTATAGCTAGGGGACTCCAGATATCTCCAGGAGTGATTCTATAGCTAGAGGACTCCTGATATCTCCAGGAGTGATTATATAACTAGAGGAATCCAGATATCTCCAGGAGTGGTTCTATAGCTAGAGGACTCCAGATATCTCCAGGAGTGATTCTATAGCTAGAGGACTCCAAATATCTCCAGGAGTGATTCTATAGCTAGAGGACTCCAGATATCTCCAGGAGTGATTATATAGCTGGAGGACTCCAGATATCTCCAGGAGTGACTCTATAGCTAGAGGACTCCAGATATCTCCAGGAGTGATTCTATAGCTAGAGGACTCCAGATATCTCCAGGAGTGATTCTATAGCTAGAGGGCTCCAGATATCTCCAGTAGTGATTCTATAGCTAGATGACTCCAGATATCTCCAGGAGTGATTCTATAGCCAGAGGACTCCAGATATCTCCAGGAGTGATTCTATAGCTAGAGGACTCCAGATATCTCCAGGAGTGATTCTATAGCTAGAGGACTCCAGATATCTCCAGGAGTGATTCTATAGCTAGAGGACTCCAGATATCTCCAGGAGTGATTCTATAGCTAGGGGACTCCAGATATCTCCAGGAGTGGTTCTATAGCTAGAGGACTCCAGATATCTCCAGAAGTAATTCTATAGCTAGAGGACTCCAGATATCTCCAGGAGTGATTCTATAGCTAGAGGACTCCAGATATCTCCAGGAGTGATTATATAGCTAGAGGACTCCAGATATCTCCAGGAGTGACTCTATAGCTAGAGGACTCCAGATATCTCCAGGAGTGATTCTATAGCTAGAGGACACCTGATATCTACAGGAGTGATTCTATAGCTAGAGGACTCCAGATATCTCCAGGAGTGACTCTATAGCTAGAGGACTCCAGATATCTCCAGGAGTGACTCTATAGCTAGAGGACTCCAGATATCTCCAGGAGTGATTCTATAGCTAGAGGACACCTGATATCTACAGGAGTGATTCTATAGCTAGAGGACTCCAGATATCTCCAGGAGTGACTCTATAGCTAGAGGACTCCAGATATCTCCAGGAGTGATTCTATAGCTAGAGGACACCTGATATCTACAGGAGTGATTCTATAGCTAGAGGACTCCAGATATCTCCAGGAGTGATTCTATAGCTAGAGGACTCCAGATATCTCCAGGAGTGATTCTATAGCTAGAGGACACCTGATATCTCCAGGAGTGATTCTATAGCTAGAGGACTCCAGATATCTCCAGAAGTGATTATATAGCTAGAGGACTCCAGATATCTCCAGGAGTGATTATATAGCTAGAGGACTCCAGATATCTCCAGTAGTGATTATATAGTTAGAGGACTCCAGATATCCCCAGGAGTGATTATATAGCTAGCTTTTTATAATAATACATTTTCTTCACATTTTCAAAAACGTACATTTATATTATCCGGGGCTATACATTTGGGTGAGTTTTTTCTCTCACCTGAGAAGCCTCGTTTTACTGCCAAAAATAAAATTAAACCATCTATGTCACGTCCTGACCAGTAAAGGGGTTATTTGTTCTTATAGTTTGGTCAGGACGTGGCAGGGGGTATTTGTTTTATGTGGTTTAGAGTGTGTTTGTGTGTGTTCATGTAGAGGGGGTATTTGGTTTTTATGGTTCGGGGTGGTTGTGTATGTAGACGGGTATTTGATTTATTAGTCCAGGGTTTGGTTATTGTTCTATGTTAGTTTATTTCTATGTTCAGTCTAGTCGTTTGTATTTCTATGTTTAGCTAATTGGTGTTGGGGCCTTCAGTTGGAGGCAGCTGTCTATCGTTGCCTCTGATTGAAGGTCCTATAAATTGGAATGTGTTTGTCATGGGATTTTGTGGGAGATTGTTTTTTGTTTTGCTGTGTGCCTGACGAGACTGTCTAGTTCGTTTGTTTTTTGTATATGTTGTTTGTGTTTTCCTTCTTCACCTAATAAAAAGAAGATGAGTATACATTTTCCCGCTGCGTTTTGGTCTACACCCTACGACATCCGTGACAATCTAGTGTTCAGCGAAATAACAACACAATGTCAAATAATTAACATCCAATCACATTAACCGTTACTCTCTTGCGGGAAACCTTCACTCTTGTGCAGACATTTTGAAACGAAACATGACAATTTGAAAAATAAACCACAGGAGTTTCTTGAGCGAGAATAAAGACGACTTTCGAGTAGTAAGACATGTATAAAAGCAACAGATACCATTAATAAGAAGGGGCTAGAAGAGTCTTATATGGTGAGCTACCAAGTGGCCAGGACAGGCAAGCCCCATACTATTGTGGAGGATTTAATTCTTCCTGCTGACGCGGATATGGCTGGGACAATGCTGGGGGAAAAGGCCAAAAAAACATTACAGACAATGCCTTCATCAAACAACACTGTTTCACAATGCATCAGTGAAATGGCAGGAGATGTTTTGAAAAAATTACTGCTTCGCATACAAGCTAGTGAATTATGTGTGTTACAGCTGGATGAGTCATCAGAGGTGGCGGGCCTGGCACATCTCCTGGTATATGTCCGTTACGTTTATGGGGGGTCAATTAAGGAAGACATCCACTTCTACAAACCACTGGAAACCAGGAGAACATGAGAGGATATTTTTAAAGTACTGGACAGCTTTGTGATATCAACTGGACATTGGTGGTCAAGATGTGTTGGTATCTGTACTGATGGCGCAAAAGCCATGACAAGCAGACATAGCATAGTGGTAACACGCGTGCAAGCAGTTGCTCCCGACGCCACTTGGGTACACTGCAGCATCTACTGAGAGGCTCTTGCTGCCAAGGGAATGCCTGACAGCTTGAAATAAATTTTGGGGTCAACATTGAAAATGGTTAGCTTTGTTAAAGCAATGCCCCTGAACTCTCGTGTATTTTCTACATTATGCAATGATTTTATTTTATTTTTAATTTAACCTTTACTTAACTAGGCAAGTGAGTTAAGAACAAATTCTTATTTACCATGACAACCTACCTTTACAATGACGGTCTACCAATGGTATGGGCAGCGACCATGTAACGCTTTTACAACATACAGAAGTGCACTGGTTATCAAGGGGCTAAGTATTGACACGTTTTTTTTAATTGAGAGACGAGCTTAAAGTTTTCTTTACTGACCATAATTTTCATATGTCTGACCGCTTGCATGATGACGAGTTTCTCACCGTTTCTGGTCTATCTGGGTGATGTTTTTTCTCGCCTGAATGATCTGAATCTAGGATTACAGGGACTCTCCGCAACTATATTCAATGTGCGGGACAAAATTGAGGCTATGATTAAGAAGTTGGAGCTCTTTTCTGTCTGCATTAACAAGGACAACACACAGGTCTTAACATCATTGTGTGATATTTTGTGTGCAAATGAACTCAAGCTTACGGACAATGTCAAATGTGATATAGCGAAGCACCTGAGTGAGTTGGGTCCGCAATTACACAGGTACTTTCCTGAAACGGACGACACAAAAAATTGGATTCATTATCCCTTTCATGCCCTGCCTCCAGTCCACTTACGATATCTGAACAAGAGAGACTCATCGAAATTGCAACAAGTTCTGTGAAAATTTAATATAATCAGAAGCCACTGCCAGATTTCTGGATAGGGCTGCGCTCAGAGTTTCTTGCCTTGGCAAATTGCGCTGTTAAGACACTGATGCCCTTTGCAGAGTTTCTTGCCTTGGCAAATCGCGCTGTTAAGACACTGATGCCCTTTGCAACCACGTACCTATGTGAGAGTGGATTCTCGGCCCTCACTAGCATGAAAACTAAATACAGGCACAGGCTGTGTAGAAAATGATTTAAGACTGAGACTCTGCAATACAACCCAACATTGCAGAATTATGTGCATCCTTTCAAGCACACCCTTCTCATTAACCTGTAGTGAGTTATTCACCATTTTTTATGAACAAATAAGGTTTTATATGTAAGATGGCTAAATAAAGAGCAAAATGATTGATTATTATTATTTGTACCTTGGTCCAAAAATAGCTCTTTGTCACTTTCCACGAGCCGGGTTGTGAGAAAAACTCACTCTCATTCTTATGTTAAATACATGTATCGTATAGTGTGTGTGTGGCAGGCTTACCAATGATGGCAAAAAAACAACATTTGAGAGTGTGCTGACCCTGGTGCTAGCAGCTGGAAGTTGAATGTTTGAAGGGGTACGGGACTATAAAAAGGGGAACCACTGCTCTAGGGCAACGGTGTCTAGATCGATCGATCTCTCTCTCTCTCTCTCTCTCTCTCTCTCTCTCTCTCTCTCTCTCTCTCTGTCTCTGTCTCTCTGTCTCTCTGTCTCAACAGAAAGATGGTTGTTCATGAAAAGATCTTTTGTATTTCCACGTCTGAGCTTCTTCTATGGGAATGGGTTGGGTAAACATATAAACCCCCTATAATATCACAGTACAGTGTGAGGTTCCTTTACCTGGCTTTATACAGGGAACAGAAGGTTCAAAGGGGCTTTCCAGGCATAATAATAATAATAATAATAATAATAATAATAATAATAATAATAATAATGATAATATCGCTTTACAATGATTTTTCCAAGCACTGTTCAACAGTTTAACTGCTATTGTCTACCTGGAGCCAATCAGCTTTGTTTAAACCACATTTCTTCTTTCTCTTCTTTGTAAGCTACTGTTATATTTCAGGGAACAGTGTCTCTCCCTCTCTCTCTGTCTTTCTCTCTCTCCCCTCTCTCTCTATCTCTACCTCCCTCTCTTTCTCTCTCTCTCCCTCTCCATATCTCCCCCTCTCTTTCTCCCTCCCTCCCTCTCTCTTTCCCCTCTATCTCACCCTCTCTCTTTCTCTCTCTCTCTCTCCCTCTTCCTCTCTCTCTCCTGCTAGGCAGCATTCCTCTTAATAAACGTAAACTTGCAAATGGGACAGGTGTCCATGGCAAAATAGATTTGGGATCTCAATGGGGATTTACCTAGTTATATAAAGCCAGAAATAAAGGCTAAATGACTCAAATGAGATGTGCTTAATTCTACCTCCCTCTAGCATGGACCTCAGTACACCCCTGTGAGTAAGCTGTGACACTGGGTGTGTTGACGCTGGTGCATGGCTCAAATGTATAATTTCTTACTTATCAAATATCGTATGACTACTTATCTCATAGTATCAGCATCAGACAGCTTCATTTCCTGTCACAAATACAAAATCTAAACCCTTCCAGCCGGGTAAATATGGGCATATAATTATTCAGCTTCAGTCTGTCATATGGTGCCTACAGGCCAGGTAGCTGCCTAATACAAATCAAATCAAAATCAAATCACATGCACCGAATACAACAGGTGAAGAGTGAAATGCTTACTTACAAGCCCTTAAATTCAGTTAAGGAAAAAAGTGTTAAGAAAGTATTTACTAAAATAAAACTGAAGTAAAAAATAAAGAAATAAAAATTGAAAAATATCAAATAATTTAGGAGCAACAATAAAATAACAGTAGCGAGGTTATATACAGGGGGTACCGGTACAGAGTCAATGTGTGGGGACTACCTACTGTATTAGTACCTACAGACCAGGTCAGTACCTTCTATACCTCAGCTACCTACTGTATTATTACCTACAGGCCAGGACAGTACCTTCTACACCTCCACTACCTACTGTATTAGTACCTACAGACCAGGACAGTACCATCTATACCTCAACTTCCTACTGTATTAGTACCTACAGGCTAGGACAGTACCTTCTATACCTCAGCTACCTACTGTATTATTACCTACAGGCTAGGACAGTACCTTTTATACCTCAGCTACCTACTGTATTAATACCTACAGACCAGGACAGTACCTTCGATACCTCAGCTACGTACTGTATTATTACCTACAGACCAGGACAGTAACTGCTGTACCTCAGCTTCCTACTGTATTATTCCCTACAGACCAGGTCAGTACCTTCTATACCTCAGCTACCTACTGTATTATTACCTACAGACCAGGACAGTACCTTCTATACCTCAGCTACCTACTGTATTAATACCTACAGGCCAGGACAGTACCTTCTACACCTCCACTACCAACTGTATTAGTACCTACAGACCAGGACAGTACCTTCTATACCTCAGCTACCTACTGTATTAGTACCTACAGATCAGGACAGTACCTTCTATACCTCAGCTACCTACTGTATTAGTACCTACAGACCAGGACAGTACCTTCTATACCTCAGCTACGTACTGTATTATTACCTACAGACCAGGACAGTAACTGATGTACCTCAGCTTCCTACTGTATTATTCCCTACAGACCAGGTCAGTACCTTCTATACCTCAGCTACCAACTGTATTAGTACCTACAGGCCAGGACAGTACCTGCTGTACCTCAGCTACCTACTGTATTAGTACCTACAGACCAGGACAGTACCTTCTACACCTCCACTACCAACTGTATTAGTACCTACAGACCAGGACAGTACCTTCTATACCTCAGCTACCTACTGTATTAGTACCTACAGATCAGGACAGTACCTTCTATACCTCAGCTACCTACTGTATTAGTACCTACAGACCAGGACAGTACCTTCTATACCTCAGCTACCTACTGTATTATTACCTACAGACCAGGACAGTACCTTCTATACCTCAGCTACCTACTGTATTAGTACCTACAGACCAGGACAGTACCTTCTACACCTCCACTACCAACTGTATTAGTACCTACAGACCAGGACAGTACCTTCTATACCTCAGCTACCTACTGTATTAGTACCTACAGATCAGGACAGTGCCTTCTACACCTCAGCTACCTACTGTATTAGTACCTACAGACCAGGACAGTACCTTCGATACCTCAGCTACCTACTGTATTATTCCCTACAGACCAGGACAGTACCTTCGATACCTCAGCTACCTACTGTATTATTCCCTACAGGCCAGGACAGTACCTGCTGTACCTCAGCTACCTACTGTATTAGTACCTACAGACCAGGACAGTACCTTCTATACCTCAGCTACCTACTGTATTAATACCTACAGGCTAGGACAGTACCTTCTCTACCTCAGCTACCTACTGTATTAGTACCTACAGACCAGGACAGTACCTTCTACACCTCCACTACCTACTGTATTAGTACCTACAGACCAGGACAGTACCATCTATACCTCAACTTCCTACTGTATTAGTACCTACAGGCTAGGACAGTACCTTCTATACCTCAGCTACCTACTGTATTATTACCTACAGGCTAGGACAGTACCTTCTACACCTCCACTACCTACTGTATTAGTACCTACAGACCAGGACAGTACCATCTATACCTCAACTTCCTACTGTATTAGTACCTACAGGCTAGGACAGTACCTTCTATACCTCAGCTACCTACTGTATTATTACCTACAGGCTAGGACAGTACCTTCTATCCCTCCACTACCTACTGTATTATTCCCTACAGACCAGGACAGTACCTTCTATAGATAAAAAAAACAAAAACATTTTAGTCATTTATCAGACGCTCTTATCCAGAGCAACTTCTAGAGCGACTATACTTAGCCCTTTGGTGGAGTCCACTGAGTCCACCATGCTCACTCATCCACCATGCTCACTGAGTCCACCATGCTCACTGAGTCCACCATGCTCACTCATCCACCATGCTCACTGAGTCCACCATGCTCACTGAGTCCACCATGCTCACTCATCCACCATGCTCACTCATCCACCATGCTCACTGAGTCCACCATGCTCACTCATCCACCATGCTCACTGAGTCCACCATGCTCACTGAGTCCACCATGCTCACTGAGTCCACCATGCTCACTGAGTCCACCATGCTCACTCATCCACCATGCTCACTGAGTCCACCATGCTCACTGAGTCCACCATGCTCACTGAGTCCACCCTACTTATTCCACTGTAAAAGTACAGGCTCCTTAATCTAACTAATCTTGCTCCTTATAAGTGTCCCTCTCCTTTTCTTCTAAAGTTGTTCTCAACCTCCCTCATACTTACTGAATCTCCCTCATACTTGCTGAACCTCGCTCATACTTACTGAACTTCTCTCATACTTACTGAACCGTATCATACTTACTGAACCTCTCTCATACTTACTGAAACTCTCTCATACTTACTGAACCTCTCTCATACTTACTGAACTTCACTCATACTTACTAAACCAGCTCATACTTACTGAACCTCTCTCATACTTACTGAACCTCTCTCATACTTACTGAACCTCTCTCATACTTACTGAACCTCCCTCATACTTGCTGAACCTCCCTCATACTTGCTGAACCTCTCTCATACTTACTGAACCAGCTCATACTTACTGAACCAGCTCATACTTACTGAACCGTCTCATACTTACTGAACCTCTCTCATACTTAGTGAACCTCTATCATACTTACTGAACCTCTCTCATACTTACTGAACCTCTCTCATACTTACTGAACTTCTTTCATACTTACTAAACAAGCTCATACTTACTGAACCTCTCTCATACTTACTGAACCTCTCTCATACTTACTCAACCTCTCTCATACTTACTGAACCTAACTCATACTTACTGAATCTCAGTCATACTTACTGAACCTCTGTCATACTTACTGAACCCCTCATACTTACTTGCCATCCGTCTACACGTTTCTATTGTTAGTCTACCATGCCCACTCATTCACCCATCAGTGTTACTGTCCTTAATACTCTCTAAAGTCTAGAACTATTTAGCTAATAATCTACCTGCGCTAATCTACAGTATATCCTCATTAGAGTTCCTATCAATTTACCCCTAACCCTTACCTGATGCTGAACTTCAGATATTCACTTAATTCCTTATAAAGGTGCTCACAAGATTGTTGCTTTCTGGTAATTGCTCTGGATTTTTGAAGAACGTGATAAAAAATGTGTTATTGCTTTATTGTTTTTGTAGTCGTAAGACACAAAGATTTATATCTTTCATCCATATTTAATGGGTTTTATATTTGGCTAGTATGAATTTGTGTCTTACTTATTGTACGTACTCTGTATTGTAGCAATCTCCATTCAGGAAGCTTAAATCTTTTACTGCAGTGGGCTAAATCAGGGTCACACAGAGTGTTTCTGGGTAGTCTTAAACAAATCTACTTTGAAACAAAAGTATCCACCTCACACACATGGTTATGGGATAAAATGTACCATGTCAGATATAGAGTTGAAATGTATTCAATTCAATGTGTTTACACTTTATACTGAATATATCACAGAAGTCTGAAATATAACAAAACATTTTGATATAGAAACACCAGATTTTCTGCGTTTTTTAAAAATATTTTTTTTATGTTTATTCATTTTGAAATTCTGAAAAATATTAAGGACACTAGGTCATTTGACTGTAGGAATGGCTACAGTGCTGTCAAGATCATGGATCATCAACTGGATTCAGCCGCGGGCCCATTTTTACTGACTGGATGGTCAGGGGCCGGAACATGAATACAAAATATTTGTAGACTGGAAATTGACCGCAAGTGGCCCAAACAGATATCATTTGTGACTGACCGGTCTTATGAAGAAAAATGTGAAATTGTGTTTTTTTTTTTTACTTTGGATAAAAGTAGAGACTCAGCACTAGATAAAGGGTATGTCATAGACTACAGTTCTGCTTCTGCTTTGAAAGTTGATAAACTTGTAACCCCACTTTTGAGAAAATGACCCTTGAATAAATTGGTGCATGTACTGGAGAGCTCCATCTTGGTCTACACCCGTTCGGCATCGTTCACACCCTCTTAAGCCTTAGGTCCCATCCATCTCTTAGCCTTAGGTCCCATCCATCTCTTAAGCCTTAGGTCCCATCCATCTCTTAAGCCTTAGGTCCCATCCATCTCTTAAGCCTTAGGCCCCATCCATCTCTTTAAGGATTCACATGCATGACATCAGCAGCCTGGTGGTCCAAAATAGCATAACTGGTGTATTCTGACACCAATAAACACATCTGTTTCAAAAAGGAATATAGTACATGTCAATCTAGCAAACAAGGCAAACCAGGTGCATCCTGTTTCCATTGATCATTCTTGAGATGTTTATACAACTTTATTGAAGTCCACCTGTGCAAATTCAACTGATTGGACATGATTTGGAAAAGGCACACAGTTGACAGTGCATGTCAGGTCAAAAAGCAATCTATGAGGTCGAAGGAATTGTCCGTAGAGGTCCGAGACAGGATTGTGCAGTATTGAAGATCCCCAAGAACACAGTGGACTCCATCATTTTTAAACGGAAGAAGTTTAGAACCACCAAGAATGTTCCTAGATCTGGCTGCCCGGCCAAACTGAGCAATCGGGGGAGAAGGGCCTTGGTCAGGGAGGTGACCAAGAACCCGATGGTCACTCTGACAGAGTTTCAGAGGTCTTCTGTGGAGATGGCAGAACCTTCCAGAACCTTTGCAGCACTCCACCAATCAGGTCGTTATGGTGGAGTGGCCAGACGGATGCCACTCCACCAATCAGGTCGTTATGGTGGAGTGGCCAGACGGATGCCACTCCTCATTAAAAGGCACATGAAGCCCGCTTGGACTCTCAGTCCAATGACGTATATGCAAGGTTCTGAATGATTTAGTTAGTTGTGTATCTATAAGGTTCTGAATGACTTAGTTAGTTGTGTATCTATAAGGTTCTGAATGATTTAGTTAGTTGTGTATCTATAAGGTTCTGAATGATTTAGTTAGTTGTGTATCTATAAGGTTCTGAATGATTTAGTTAGTTGTGTATCTATAAGGTTCTGAATGACTTAGTTAGTTGTGTATCTATAAGGTTCTGAATGATTTAGTTAGTTGTGTATCTATAAGGTTCTGAATGACTTAGTTAGTTGTGTATCTATACGGTTACAGTACTTCTGAATGATTTTAGTTAGTTGTGTATCAACAAGGTTACATTACTTCTGAATGACTCGGTCTTCTAAAAATGAAAAGAGTTGAAGTGTCTGTTAGACTAGTGGTCAGAATAAGAGTTGGCAGTGTGTTGAGGGAAAGGGTCCTGTTTGACCTCTGTGGGTGAGTCCTAAATAGCACCCTATTCCCTATATACAGTGAGGGGGAAAAAGTATTTGATCCCCTGCAGATTTTGTATGTTTGCCCACTGACAAAGAAATGATCAGTCTATAATTTTAATGGT
>NC_138312.1:56505000-56585000 GCF_965601325.2 Salmo salar | reverse complement strand
GTCAGGACACCCGTTTAACATCCCATATGATGGCAGATGGCACCCTACACAGGGCAATGTCCCCTTCACTGCCCTGGGATTTCTACTGCCTATCCTCTCATCTCGTCTCCTCTCCCTTTCCTCTCATCTCCTAACCATTTCCTTTCCTCTCCTCTCCTCTCCTCTCCTCTCCTCTCCTCTCCTCTCCTCTCCTCTCCTCTCCTCTCCTCTCCTCTCCTCTCCTCTCCTCTCCTCTCCTCTCACTTTCCTCTCATCTCCCTTTCCTCTTTCCTTTCCATTCTTCTTCCTCTCTTCCCCCTTTCCTCTCTCCTTTCCTCTCTACTCTCCTCTCCTCTCCCTTTCCTCTCATCTCCCTTTTCTCTCATCTCTCTTTCCTTTCATCTCCCTCTCCTCTCCCTTTCCTCTCCTCTCTCTTTCCTTTCCTCTCCTCTACTCCCAGCCTCTAGGCTACCTGCCGCCAGAATACCTGCCACTAGCTAGGCTACCTGCCACTAGACAACCTGCCGCCCTTTACACACAGTTCAATCCAATAGAGGCTACATCACAGGTTACAGACCACACTAAAGGTAACTCATCTGTGCTGCTTTCTTGGCCAGGGCTCAATGTCAATGTGACGTCACTGATTAAATAAAGTTGAAATAAGATAAATGAAAAGTAAAACACCCAGCACTTATGAGTGCTACAGTTTTAGGTTGTAATTTAAAATGAAGTCTAAACCACAGAAGCTGAACAATACAAAAAAGGCCTCAAAGTGCAAAACAATTAAGCCTAATGACTGGTGTTATAGAAGCTTCAAAGAGAACGCCTGACAACGCAGAGAAACATAAATTAAATTGTTTCGGATTACAGTGTTATAGAGTCCTCTAGTGTTATGAATAAAACATCTATGCAACTTGAACTGCGTCTTAAGGACCGTTGAAGGGATAGTGCGAGATTTTGGCAATGAAGACGTGGATAACATTTGTATATCTGCGTGCTGTTTGAAAAAAGTTGAAGGTACTGTAGATTTGTGAGCCATTGCTAACTAGTGTTAGCACAATGACTGGAAGTCTATGGGTACAGCTAGCATGCGTCCAGTCATCTGGGTAAGTAGAAAAAGGACTTAATTGCCAAAATATTAAACTGTGCTACTGTAATATTACTTCTCTCTAGGTACTGTTTATGAAAATGAATCATACAAAATGGCCTTTAGTGGTAAAGAACTGTTTTTGAACAGTTGGTTTTCAGTGGTAAAGTATTGTTTTTGTACAGTTAGTTTTTGACATTGATATATTGTATTAGTACAAACTGGCTTCTAAAGAGGTCAACCGGTTATCTAACAACAAAGGAAGTACAGTAATGGGGTTAAAGGATGGTGCTTTATCTCTGTTGTCTAGACCTACCACGGCTCTGTGTGTGTGTGCGTGTGCATTTGTGTGTGCGCTTATGTGTGTACCATCCTGTACCAGCCTATAAAAGGCGAACAAAGCAGCAGGAGGGGGTCAGACAATACGACAGACCTCCTGATATAGTACAGCTTCAGACCTCTTGATACAGTACAGCTTCAGACCTCCTGATATAGTACAGCTTCATACCTCCTGATATAGTACAGCTTCAGACCTCCTGATATAGTACAGCTTCAGACCTCCTGATATAGTACAGCTTCATACCTCATGATACAGTACAGCTTCAGACCTCCTGATATAGTACAGCTTCATACCTCCTGATATAGTACAGCTTCAGACCTCCTGATATAGTACAGCTTCAGACCTCCTGATATAGTACAGCTTCAGACCTCCTGATATAGTACAGCTTCATACCTCCTGATATTGTTCAGCTACAGACCTCCTGATATAGTACAGCTACAGACCTGCTGATATAATACAGCTTCAGACCTCCTGATATAGTACAGCTTCAGACCTTCTGATATAGTACAGCTTCAGACCTCCTGATATAGTACAGCTTCATACCTGATATAGTACAGTTTCATATCTGATATAGTACAGCTTCAGACCTCCTGATATAGTACAGCTACAGACCTCCTGATACAGTACAGCTACAGACCTCCTAATATAGTACAGCTTCAGACCTCCTGATATAGTACAGCTTCATACCTGATATAGTACAGCTTCAGACCTCCTGATATAGTACAGCTTCAGACCTCCTGAAATAGTACAGCTACAGACCTCCTGATATAGTACAGCTTCAGACCTCCTGATATAGTACAGCTTCAGACATCCTGATATAGTACAGCTTCAGACCTCCTGATATAGTACAGCATCAGACCTCCTGATATAGTACAGCTTCAGACCTTTTGATATAGTACAGCTTCAGACCTCCTGATATAGTACAGCTTCATACCTGATATAGTACAGTTTCATACCTGATATAGTAAAGCTTCAGACCTCCTGATATAGTACAGCTACAGACCTCCTGATACAGTACAGCTACAGACCTCCTAATATAGTACAGCTTCAGACCTCCTGATATAGTACAGCTTCATACCTGATATAGTACAGTTTCATACCTGATATAGTACAGCTTCAGACCTCCTGATATAGTACAGCTAAAGACCTCCTGATAAAGTACAGCTACAGACCTCCTGATATAGTACAGCTTCAGACCTCCTGATATAGTAGAGCTTCAGACCTCCTGATATAGTACAGCTTCAGACCTCCTGATATAGTACAGCTTCAGACCTCCTGATATAGTACAGCTACAGACCTCCTGATATAGTACAGCTTCAGACCTCCTGATATAGTACAGCTTCAGACGTGATATTGTACAGCTACAAACCTCCTGATATAGTACAGCTACAGACCTCCCGATAAAGTACAGCTTCATACCTCCTGATAAAGTACAGCTTAATACCTCCTGATATAGCACAGCTTCATACCTCCTGATATAGTACAGCTTCATACCTCCTGATATAGTACAGCTTCAGACCTCCTGATATAGTACAGCTTCAGACGTGATATTGTACAGCTACAAACCTCCTGATATAGTACAGCTACAGACCTCCCGATAAAGTACAGCTTCATACCTCCTGGTAAAGTACAGCTTCATACCTCCTTATATAGTACAGCTTCATACCTCCTGATATAGTACAGCTTCATACCTCCTGATACAGTACAGCTTCAGACCTCCTGATATAGTACAGCTTCATACCTCCTGATATAGTACAGCTTCAGACCTCCTGATATAGTACAGCTTCAGACCTCCTGATATAGTACAGCTTCATACCTCCTGATATAGTACAGCTACAGACCTCCTGATATAGTACAGCTACAGACCTGCTGATATAGTACAGCTTCAGACCTCCTGATATAGTACAGCTTCAGACCTTCTGATATAGTACAGCTTCAGACCTCCTGATATAGTACAGCTTCATACCTGATATAGTACAGTTTCATATCTGATATAGTACAGCTTCAGACCTCCTGATATAGTACAGCTACAGACCTCCTGATACAGTACAGCTACAGACCTCCTAATATAGTACAGCTTCAGACCTCCTGATATAGTACAGCTTCATACCTGATATAGTACAGCTTCAGACCTCCTGATATAGTACAGCTTCAGACCTCCTGATATAGTACAGCTACAGACCTCCTGATATAGTACAGCTTCAGACCTCCTGATATAGTACAGCTTCAGACATCCTGATATAGTACAGCTTCAGACCTCCTGATATAGTACAGCTTCAGACCTCCTGATATAGTACAGCTTCAGACCTTTTGATATAGTACAGCATCAGACCTCCTGATATAGTACAGCTTCATACCTGATATAGTACAGTTTCATACCTGATATAGTAAAGATTCAGACCTCCTGATATAGTACAGCTACAGACCTCCTGATACAGTACAGCTACAGACCTCCTAATATAGTACAGCTTCAGACCTCCTGATATAGTACAGCTTCATACCTGATATAGTACAGTTTCATACCTGATATAGTACAGCTTCAGACCTCCTGATATAGTACAGCTTCAGACCTCCTGATATAGTACAGCTACAGACCTCCTGATATAGTACAGCTTCAGACCTCCTGATATAGTACAGCTTCAGACCTCCTGATATAGTACAGCTTCAGACCTCCTGATATAGTACAGCTTCAGACCTCCTGATATTGTACAGCTTCAGACCTCCTGATATAGTACAGCTTCAGACCTCCTGATATAGTACAGCTTCATACCTGATATAGTACAGTTTCATACCTGATATAGTACAGCTTCAGACCTCCTGATATAGTACAGCTTCAGACCTCCTGATATAGTACAGCTACAGACCTCATGATATAGTACAGCTTCAGACCTCCTGATATAGTACAGCTTCAGACGTGATATTGTACAGCTACAAACCTCCTGATATAGTACAGCTACAGACCTCCCGATAAAGTACAGCTTCATACCTCCTGATAAAGTACAGCTTAATACCTCCTGATATAGCACAGCTTCATACCTCCTGATATAGTACAGCTTCATACCTCCTGATATAGTACAGCTTCAGACCTCCTGATATAGTACAGCTTCAGACGTGATATTGTACAGCTACAAACCTCCTGATATAGTACAGCTACAGACCTCCCGATAAAGTACAGCTTCATACCTCCTGATAAAGTACAGCTTCATACCTCCTTATATAGTACAGCTTCATACCTCCTGATATAGTACAGCTTCATACCTCATGATAAAGTACAGCTTCATACCTCCTGATATAGTACAGCTTCAGACCTTCTGATATAGTACAGCTTCAGACCTCCTGATGTAGTACAGCTTCATACCTGATATAGTACAGTTTCATACCTGATATAGTACAGCTTCAGACCTCCTGATATAGTACAGCTACAGACCTCCTGATACAGTACAGCTACAGACCTCCTGATATAGTACAGCTTCAGACCTCCTGATATAGTACAGCTACAGACCTCCTGGTATAGTACAGTTTCATACCTGATATATTACAGCTTCAGACCTCCTGATATAGTACAGCTACAGACCTCCTGATACAGTACAGCTACAGACCTCCTGATATAGTACAGCTTCAGACCTCTTGATATAGTACAGCTTCATACTTGATATAGTACAGTTTCATACCTGATATAGTACAGCTTCAGACCTCCTGATATAGTACAGCTTCAGACCTCCTGATATAGTATAGCTACAGACCTCCTGATATAGTACAGCTTCAGACCTCCTGATATAGTACAGCTTCAGACGTGATATTGTACAGCTACAAACCTCCTGATATAGTACAGCTACAGACCTCCTGATATAGTACAGCTTCATACCTCCTGATATAGTACAGCTTCAGACCTCCTGATATAGTACAGCTTCAGACCTCCTGATATAGTACAGCTTCAGACCTCCTGATATAGTACAGCTTCATACCTCCTGATATTGTTCAGCTACAGACCTCCTGATATAGTACAGCTACAGACCTGCTGATATAGTACAGCTTCAGACCTCCTGATATAGTACAGCTTCAGACCTTCTGATATAGTACAGCTTCAGACCTCCTGATATAGTACAGCTTCATACCTGATATAGTACAGTTTCATATCTGATATAGTACAGCTTCAGACCTCCTGATATAGTACAGCTACAGACCTCCTGATACAGTACAGCTACAGACCTCCTAATATAGTACAGCTTCAGACCTCCTGATATAGTACAGCTTCATACCTGATATAGTACAGCTTCAGACCTCCTGATATAGTACAGCTTCAGACCTCCTGATATAGTACAGCTACAGACCTCCTGATATAGTACAGCTTCAGACCTCCTGATATAGTACAGCTTCAGACATCCTGATATAGTACAGCTTCAGACCTCCTGATATAGTACAGCTTCAGACCTCCTGATATAGTACAGCTTCAGACCTTTTGATATAGTACAGCATCAGACCTCCTGATATAGTACAGCTTCATACCTGATATAGTACAGTTTCATACCTGATATAGTAAAGATTCAGACCTCCTGATATAGTACAGCTACAGACCTCCTGATACAGTACAGCTACAGACCTCCTAATATAGTACAGCTTCAGACCTCCTGATATAGTACAGCTTCATACCTGATATAGTACAGTTTCATACCTGATATAGTACAGCTTCAGACCTCCTGATATAGTACAGCTTCAGACCTCCTGACATAGTACAGCTACAGACCTCCTGATATAGTACAGCTTCAGACCTCCTGATATAGTACAGCTTCAGACCTCCTGATATAGTACAGCTTCAGACCTCCTGATATAGTACAGCTTCAGACCTCCTGATATTGTACAGCTTCAGACCTCCTGATATAGTACAGCTTCAGACCTCCTGATATAGTACAGCTTCATACCTGATATACTACAGTTTCATACCTGATATAGTACAGCTTCAGACCTCCTGATATAGTACAGCTTCAGACCTCCTGATATAGTACAGCTACAGACCTCATGATATAGTACAGCTTCAGACCTCCTGATATAGTACAGCTTCAGACGTGATATTGTACAGCTACAAACCTCCTGATATAGTACAGCTACAGACCTCCCGATAAAGTACAGCTTCATACCTCCTGATAAAGTACAGCTTAATACCTCCTGATATAGCACAGCTTCATACCTCCTGATATAGTACAGCTTCATACCTCCTGATATAGTACAGCTTCAGACCTCCTGATATAGTACAGCTTCAGACGTGATATTGTACAGCTACAAACCTCCTGATATAGTACAGCTACAGACCTCCCGATAAAGTACAGCTTCATACCTCCTGATAAAGTACAGCTTCATACCTCCTTATATAGTACAGCTTCATACCTCCTGATATAGTACAGCTTCATACCTCCTCATAAAGTACAGCTTCATACCTCCTGATATAGTACAGCTTCATACCTCCTGATATAGTACAGCTTCAGACCTTCTGATATAGTACAGCTTCAGACCTCCTGATGTAGTACAGCTTCATACCTGATATAGTACAGTTTCATACCTGATATAGTACAGCTTCAGACCTCCTGATATAGTACAGCTACAGACCTCCTGATACAGTACAGCTTCATACCTCCTCATAAAGTACAGCTTCATACCTCCTGATATAGTACAGCTTCATACCTCCTGATAAAGTACAGCTTCATACCTCCTGATAAAGTACAGCTTCAGACCTCCTGATATAGTACAGCTTCATACCTGATATAGTACAGCTTCAGACCTCCTGATATAGTACAGCTTCAGACCTCCTGATATAGTACAGCTACAGACCTCCTGATATAGTACAGCTTCAGACCTCCTGATATAGTACAGCTTCAGACATCCTGATATAGTACAGCTTCAGACCTCCTGATATAGTACAGCTTCAGACCTCCTGATATAGTACAGCTTCAGACCTTTTGATATAGTACAGCATCAGACCTCCTGATATAGTACAGCTTCATACCTGATATAGTACAGTTTCATACCTGATATAGTAAAGATTCAGACCTCCTGATATAGTACAGCTACAGACCTCCTGATACAGTACAGCTACAGACCTCCTAATATAGTACAGCTTCAGACCTCCTGATATAGTACAGCTTCATACCTGATATAGTACAGTTTCATACCTGATATAGTACAGCTTCAGACCTCCTGATATAGTACAGCTTCAGACCTCCTGATATAGTACAGCTACAGACCTCCTGATATAGTACAGCTTCAGACCTCCTGATATAGTACAGCTTCAGACCTCCTGATATAGTACAGCTTCAGACCTCCTGATATAGTACAGCTTCAGACCTCCTGATATTGTACAGCTTCAGACCTCCTGATATAGTACAGCTTCAGACCTCCTGATATAGTACAGCTTCATACCTGATATAGTACAGTTTCATACCTGATATAGTACAGCTTCAGACCTCCTGATATAGTACAGCTTCAGACCTCCTGATATAGTACAGCTACAGACCTCATGATATAGTACAGCTTCAGACCTCCTGATATAGTACAGCTTCAGACCTCCTGATATAGTACAGCTACAGACCTCCTGATATAGTACAGCTTCAGACCTCCTGATATAGTACAGCTTCAGACGTGATATTGTACAGCTACAAACCTCCTGATATAGTACAGCTACAGACCTCCCGATAAAGTACAGCTTCATACCTCCTGATAAAGTACAGCTTAATACCTCCTGATATAGCACAGCTTCATACCTCCTGATATAGTACAGCTTCATACCTCCTGATATAGTACAGCTTCAGACCTCTTGATATAGTACAGCTTCAGACGTGATATTGTACAGCTACAAACCTCCTGATATAGTACAGCTACAGACCTCCCGATAAAGTACAGCTTCATACCTCCTGATAAAGTACAGCTTCATACCTCCTTATATAGTACAGCTTCATACCTCCTGATATAGTACAGCTTCATACCTCCTGATACAGTACAGCTTCAGACCTCCTGATATAGTACAGCTTCATACCTGATATAGTACAGCTTCAGACCTCCTGATATAGTACAGCTTCAGACCTCCTGATATAGTACAGCTACAGACCTCCTGATATAGTACAGCTTCAGACCTCCTGATATAGTACAGCTTCAGACATCCTGATATAGTACAGCTTCAGACCTCCTGATATAGTACAGCTTCAGACCTCCTGATATAGTACAGCTTCAGACCTTTTGATATAGTACAGCATCAGACCTCCTGATATAGTACAGCTTCATACCTGATATAGTACAGTTTCATACCTGATATAGTAAAGATTCAGACCTCCTGATATAGTACAGCTACAGACCTCCTGATACAGTACAGCTACAGACCTCCTAATATAGTACAGCTTCAGACCTCCTGATATAGTACAGCTTCATACCTGATATAGTACAGTTTCATACCTGATATAGTACAGCTTCAGACCTCCTGATATAGTACAGCTTCAGACCTCCTGATATAGTACAGCTACAGACCTCCTGACATAGTACAGCTTCAGACCTCCTGATATAGTACAGCTTCAGACCTCCTGATATAGTACAGCTTCAGACCTCCTGATATAGTACAGCTTCAGACCTCCTGATATTGTACAGCTTCAGACCTCCTGATATAGTACAGCTTCAGACCTCCTGATATAGTACAGCTTCATACCTGATATAGTACAGTTTCATACCTGATATAGTACAGCTTCAGACCTCCTGATATAGTACAGCTTCAGACCTCCTGATATAGTACAGCTACAGACCTCATGATATAGTACAGCTTCAGACCTCCTGATATAGTACAGCTTCAGACGTGATATTGTACAGCTACAAACCTCCTGATATAGTACAGCTAGAGACCTCCCGATAAAGTACAGCTTCATACCTCCTGATAAAGTACAGCTTAATACCTCCTGATATAGCACAGCTTCATACCTCCTGATATAGTACAGCTTCATACCTCCTGATATAGTACAGCTTCAGACCTCCTGATATAGTACAGCTTCAGACGTGATATTGTACAGCTACAAACCTCCTGATATAGTACAGCTACAGACCTCCCGATAAAGTACAGCTTCATACCTCCTGATAAAGTACAGCTTCATACCTCCTTATATAGTACAGCTTCATACCTCCTGATATAGTACAGCTTCATACCTCCTGATAAAGTACAGCTTCATACCTCCTGATATAGTACAGCTTCATACCTCCTGATATAGTACAGCTTCAGACCTTCTGATATAGTACAGCTTCAGACCTCCTGATGTAGTACAGCTTCATACCTGATATAGTACAGTTTCATACCTGATATAGTACAGCTTCAGACCTCCTGATATAGTACAGCTACAGACCTCCTGATACAGTACAGCTACAGACCTCCTGATATAGTACAGCTTCAGACCTCCTGATATAGTACAGCTTCAGACCTCCTGATATAGTACAGCTACAGACCTCCTGGTATAGTACAGTTTCATACCTGATATATTACAGCTTCAGACCTCCTGATATAGTACAGCTACAGATCTCCTGATACAGTACAGCTACAGACCTCCTGATATAGTACAGCTTCAGACCTCCTGATATAGTACAGCTTCATACTTGATATAGTACAGTTTCATACCTGATATAGTACAGCTTCAGACCTCCTGATATAGTACAGCTTCAGACCTCCTGATATAGTACAGCTTCAGACCTCCTGATATAGTACAGCTTCAGACCTCCTGATATAGTACAGCTTCAGACGTGATATTGTACAGCTACAAACCTCCTGATATAGTACAGCTACAGACCTCCTGATATAGTACAGCTTCAGACGTGATATTGTACAGCTACAAACCTCCTGATATAGTACAGCTACAGACCTCCTGATATAGTACAGCTTCATACCTCCTGATATAGTACAGCTTCATACCTCCTGATATTGTACAGCTACAAACCTCCTGATATAGTACAGCTACAGACCTCCTGATATAGTACAGCTTCATACCTCCTGATATAGTACAGCTTCATACCTCCTGATATAGCACAGCTTCAGACCTCCAGATATAGTACAGCTTCAGACCTCCTGATATAGTTCAGCTTCAGACCTCCTGATATAGTACAGCTTCATACCTCCTGATATAGTACAGCTTCATACCTCCTGATATAGTACAGCTTCAGACCTCCAGATATAGTACAGTTACAGACCTCCTGATAAAGTACAGCTTCATACCTCCTGATAAAGTACAGCTTCATACCTCCTGATATAGTACAGCTTCATACCTCCTGATATAGTACAGCTTCAGACCTCCTGATATAGCACAGCTTCAGACCTCCAGATATAGTACAGCTTCAGACCTCCTGATATAGTACAGCTTCAGACCCCCTGATATAGTACAGCTTCAGACCTCTTGATATAGTACAGCTTCAGACCTCCTGATATAGTACAGCTTCAGACCTCCTGATATAGTACAGGTTCATACCTCCTGATATAGTACATCTTCAGACCTCCTTGGTACTGTCTGTACTGTACCTAAATGCTTTGTCCTGGACATGCTGTTTTTCTTCCCAGGAAAAAGAATGCCTGTTAGTGTATTGTATTTCAAACATGTCTGTGACAGTAACATCTCTTTATGTTATACAATAAATATATGTGACCCATTTTAAGGAGGTTGTACAACTGAATGCCTTCAACTGAAATGTGTTTCCACATTTAACCCAACCCCTCTGAAACAGAGCGTTGTGGGGGGCTGCATTAAACAACATCCACGTCTTCAGCACCCGGGGAACAGTGGGTTAACTGCCTTGTTCAGGACGACAGATTTTTACCTTATCAGCTTGGGGATTCGATCCAGCAAGCTTTTGGTTACTGGCACAACGCTCTAACCACTAGGCTACCTGCTGCCCCACTTTAACGAAGCTAGGCCTATGTTGCACATCACTATTTCACAGGAGAGGCATTTCAATGTTTTTTTTTTATCAAAATACGTTCAGGAACATGTGAACTTTCATGTACCTTAATAACAAACTTGTATGCCATCTGTAAATATGAATAAAAGTATTAAATTATGAGTCTAGTTGGTTTAGCAACGTAAAAATACTGCGACAGTCAGTCTCGTACAAACTTGAACCCAGGTGCAGAGAAACACAGCCGGCAGAGGTGAGAATAAATCCAGAACATTTACTGAAGCTTACACAGCAAAACAACGACGCTTACACAGCAAAACAACAAAGCACTGGCACATGAAACACTAAACAAAACAAGAGACCTGAGCAACCGGCCTAGTCCACAGAGGACCTAAATAGTCATACACCAGGTGAACCCACTAAGCCCAATCAGGCTCACCTGGACACTAGAAAACATAAGCCCTCCAGTGGCACCCTCAGGGAGTACACCCCAAGGTGACCTCTGACCTGTGACAAATACAGGTACCTTCCCACTAGCCATGATTGGCTGAGATAATAGATGGGCTGGACATGCTGGGAGATGAGTTTGGATTG
This sequence comes from Salmo salar, assembly GCF_965601325.2. Lineage (NCBI taxonomy): Eukaryota > Metazoa > Chordata > Actinopteri > Salmoniformes > Salmonidae > Salmo > Salmo salar. The sequence continues at coordinate 56,573,100 of NC_138312.1, read as the reverse complement.
GTCTGTCATGTAACATGCTTCTATAACATGAGCTACTCAATATGTGTCGATAATCCTTTCTACCAGTGCTTTTATTTAAGATACCATGAAGAACTGAAAAAGTGTTGCTACTGCTCTCAACATTGCTTCCCTTAAGTTAATAATGCTGTCAACAAATATCAGTTGTGATGGACTACTTTCTGGAGGACGATCGTGCCATGCTGACAATCTCTGACTCTGAAAATGAATCAGACTATTAGGAAATCCTTGATTTAGGTAAAAACATGTTCATTGAACCAGACATTGTAGAGTCTGTGTTGTTGTCACGGAAGAAGTTAGGCGAGTTTTGAGTGGAATGGCCATTGGGAGCAGAAAGATGACTGCAAAATGCGGAGAGAGTCGAAAAGAGAACACACAGAAGGCTGTTGTATAAAACACCTTTCTCCGGAATACATCTTCAAACTAAGGGCAACCACGGCATTCATGACAGAGAAGCGTTCATCCATGTATACGGGTATGAGTCCAGCTACATTTTCAGATATTAAACGTTTCTAATTTTACCAGGATTACAAACCCCTACATGTCCTCGACCTGCCTTTTGCCTCCGCCTCTATATTCAATACATCTCTGAGACTTGAACCATCTGTCTCACGTGTCTGGGTTTCATCCTGAGTCATGATACAAGTAACCATTTCATTGTACTGTTTTACACCATCTGTATCCTGTGCATGTGACAAATAAATATTAATTTTATTTGATATAGAGTGTGTTTAACAGAGACTGTAATGTGAAGAACAACATGACCTGCACCAAAGTCAGATTAGAATAAAGGCCAAGGACTAGATAAAGTGTATTTTTACTACTACTTTTTCCTACTACTTTTAGTATTGAAATCTTTGGTTGTTTACTACACTACCTTAACGATGCTGTCTCCGGATTACATCTTCAGACTAAGGGCAACCATGGCATCCGAGACAGGAGACGCATCAATCCATGATGTATATGGGTAAGATAGTCTAGCTAGCTACATTTTCAGATATTACATGTTTCTAATTTTGACCTGGTCTTTTCATTTCAAGTTAGTGTACTGTTAGCTAGCTAACATTAGCTGGCTGGCTTGCTAGCTAATGTTACGTGTATGATATTATTATTCGTATCTCAGAGCCATTTGTTTGACTAGTTATACCCTAATGTTAGCTAGCTAACATTGAACCTGGTTGGTTAACTACCTGCAGATTCATGCAGGGTAGTAACGTCATGAGTTGGGATTATGGTTCATTGTTTATCTAGCTAGCTAGCTACATGTCTTAACTAAAGACTCGACTATACAAATAACCATTTCAGGTGCGTTCGTAAATTCAGTCTGGCCATTTACTCCGATTTCAGAGCACTCTCGCCTGTGTGTGCCAGAGCACAGAATAGCTGATGAATTTACAAATGCTCAACAACATTGAATATAGCCAGGGTCAGTAAACATCGGCAAAAAAGCGCAATTACATTTTTGCCCACAGCACAGTTACGGTCACCAACGCTCTGGATAACATGAAAACAGCCTAACCAGCTCTGCTAGGGTGAGTAAAATCATCAGAGTTTGGATGGGTGTGAACAATGCTGAATGGGTCTAGACAAAGAAGAGCTCTCCAGTACGTACCAAAACATTCTCAAAAGTGAGGTTGCAAGCCATTTTCTCAAAAGTGAGGTTACAAGTTAATCAACTTTCAAAGAAGAATTACTTTCCCATTGTTCCTCAAATGTAGTGTATGATATACCATTTTGTAGCTCTGTGTCTCTGTTGTATGTATGCTGTATGTTGTATGTATGCTGAGATAGCACACTATGCACCGTCTGTTCCTGCACAGTCTAATGTACATGTCTGGAATGTTTCATAGTGTTGACTCACTAATGCTGGAGCAGAAGAACTGTATGTTTGAAAAAAGAAACTTGGATACACGAATATCCTTTTATTCACAATACATCACAATACATGTAATGGATGTGATAGCTTGATGCATTATAGATCCATTATACACACTGGATCATTCACCAATACCAGGGATTGTGTTAGTCCAATTGTGAGTGTTTTCCCCTCTTTGCTCCTGTAACTACAGTGCATAAGGTGTATGAAACACTAACCCTTGTTTCAATTGAAGCATAAAAACTGCAGAACCTCATGGCTATACACTACTGCACCAATCACAGTGTGAAAACAGCCAATCAGCGTGGTAAACACAAGAGAGTGTATGTAAACCGCCAATCAGAGAGGTAAAAACTAGAGTGTAGGTAAACAGCTAATCAGAGTGGTAAACACAAGAGAGTGTATGTAAACAGCCAATCAGAGGGGTAAAAACTAGAGTGTAGGTAAACAGCTAATCAGAGTGGTAAACACAAGAGAGTGTATGTAAACAGCCAATCAGAGGGGAAAAAACTAGAGAGTGTAGATAAACAGCCAATCAGAGTGGTAAACACTAGAGTGTAGGTAAACAGCCAATCAGAGTGGTAAACACTAGACTGTAAATAAACAGCCAATCAGAGTGGTAAACTCTAGAGAGTGTAGGTACACGGCCAATCAGAATGGTGAACTCTAGTGAGCGTAGCTAAACAGCCAATCACAGTGGCCGACAGTGTAGTGTGGAAACAGACCTCCAAAATAACATGTCGTAGGAATGGGAGCACCAGGTAATTTACCTTGATTGTGGGCTTCCTGGTGGAGAATCCACGGTACCATCCTGAAAGAGAAAATAACAAAATCAATGTTTAGAAGAAACACCCCTTATCTCAACCCTCAGCCCACCCTCAGAAAACAACCCTTATCTCAACTCCCAGCCCACCCTCAGAAAACAACCCTTATCTCAACCCTCAGCCCACCCTCAGAAAACACCCCTTATCTCAACCCTCAGCCCACCCTCAGAAAACAACCCTTATCTCAACCCTCAGCCCACCCTCAGAAAACAACACTTATCTCAACCCTCAGCCCACCCTCAGAAAACAACCCTTATCTCAACCCTCAGCCCACCCTCAGAAAACAACCCTTATCTCAACCCTCAGCCCACCCTCAGAAAACAACCCTTATCTCAACCCTCAGCCCACCCTCAGAAAACAACCCTTATCTCAACCCTCAGCCCACCCTCAGAAAACAACCCTTATCTCAACCCTCAGCCCACCCTCAGAAAACACCCCTTATCTCAACCCTCAGCCCACCCTCAGAAAACACCCCTTATCTCAACCCTCAGCCCACCCTCAGAAAACAACCCTTATCTCAACCCTCAGCCCACCCTCAGAAAACAACCCTTATCTCAACCCTCAGCCCACCCTCAGAAAACACCCCTTATCTCAACCCTCAGCCCACCCTCAGAAAACAACCCTTATCTCAACCCTCAGCCCACCCTCAGAAAACAACCCTTATCTCAACCCTCAGCCCACCCTCAGAAAACAACCCTTATCTCAACCCTCAGCCCACCCTCAGAAAACAACCCTTATCTCAACCCTCAGCCCACCCTCAGAAAACACCCCTTATCTCAACCCTCAGCCCACCCTCAGAAAACAACCCTTATCTCAACCCTCAGCCCACCCTCAGAAAACAACCCTTATCTCAACCCTCAGCCCACCCTCAGAAAACAACCCTTATCTCAACCCTCAGCCCACCCTCAGAAAACACCCCTTATCTCAACCCTCAGCCCACCCTCAGAAAACAACCCTTATCTCAACCCTCAGCCCACCCTCAGAAAACAACACTTATCTCAACCCTCAGCCCACCCTCAGAAAACAACCCTTATCTCAACCCTCAGCCCACCCTCAGAAAACAACCCTTATCTCAACCCTCAGCCCACCCTCAGAAAACAACCCTTATCTCAACCCTCAGCCCACCCTCAGAAAACAACCCTTATCTCAACCCTCAGCCCACCCTCAGAAAACAACCCTTATCTCAACCCTCAGCCCACCCTCAGAAAACAACCCTTATCTCAACCCTCAGCCCACCCTCAGAAAACAACACTTATCTCAACCCTCAGCCCACCCTCAGAAAACAACCCTTATCTCAACCCTCAGCCCACCCTCAGAAAACAACCCTTATCTCAACCCCCAGCCCACCCTCAGAAAACAACCCTTATCTCAACCCTCAGCCCACCCTCAGAAAACAACCCTTATCTCAACCCTCAGCCCACCATCAGAAAACAAACCTTATCTCAACCCTCAGCCCACCCTCAGAAAACACCCCTTATCTCAACCCTCAGCCCACCATCAGAAAACAACCCTTATCTCAACCCTCAGCCCACCCTCAGAAAACACCCCTTATCTCAACCCTCAGCCCACCCTCAGAAAACACCCCTTATCTCAACCCTCAGCCCACCCTCAGAAAACAACCCTTATCTCAACCCTCAGCCCACCATCAGAAAACACCCAGTCAACAGTTTCAGTATCATGGTCATGTTCAGTATAATGAGTGAATGCGGTCAGGTAGGACTGATGTTATCTTCATGTTCAGTATAATGAGTGAATGGGGTCAGGTAGGACTGATGTTATCTTCATGTTCAGTATAATGAGTGAATGGGGTCAGGTAGGACTGATGTAATCTTCATGTTCAGTATAATGAGTGAATGGGGTCAGGTAGGACTGATGTTATCTTCATGTTCAGTATAATGAGTGAATGGGGTCAGGTAGGACTGACGTTATCTTCATGTTCAGTATAATGAGTGAATGGGGTCAGGTAGGACTGATGTTATCTTCATGTTCAGTATAATGAGTGAATGGGGTCAGGTAGGACTGATGTTATCTTCATGTTCAGTATAATGAGTGAATGGGGTCAGGTAGGACTGATGTTATCTTCATGTTCAGTATAATGAGTGAATGGGGTCAGGTAGGACTGACGTTATCTTCATGTTCAGTATAATGAGTGAATGCGGTCAGGTAGGACTGATGTTATCTTCATGTTCAGTATAATGAGTGAATGGGGTCAGGTAGGACTGATGTTATCTTCATGTTCAGTATAATGAGTGAATGGGGTCAGGTAGGGTTGATGTAATCTTCATGTTCAGTATAATGAGTGAATGGGGTCAGGTAGGACTGATGTTATCTTCATGTTCAGTATAATGAGTGAATGGGGTCAGGTAGGACTGATGTTATCTTCATGTTCAGTATAGTGAGTGAATGGGGTCAGGTAGGACTGATGTTATCTTCATGTTCAGTATAATGAGTGAATGGGGTCAGGTAGGACTGATGTTATCTTCATGTTCAGTATAATGAGTGAATGGGGTCAGGTAGGACTGATGCGTCTGATAAAATACTTAACGGCTATGCAACGGCTATGCAACTCTAAACAACTTGGGAGAAGATGGTGGATGTCAGAAAGAAGATGGTGGATGTCAGAGAGAAGATGGTGGATGTCAGAGAGAAGATGGTGGATGTCAGAGAGAAGATGGTGGATGTCAGAGAGGAGCTGGTGGATGTCAGGGAGAAGATGGTGGATGTGAGAGAGAAGATGGTGGATGTCAGAGAGGAGCTGGTGGATGTCAGAGAGAAGATGGTGGATGTCAGAGAGAAGATGGTGGATGTCAGAGAGAAGCTGGTGGATGTCAGAGAGAAGATGGTGGATGTCAGAGAGAAGATGGTGGATGTCAGAGAGGAGCTGGTGGATGTCAGAGAGAAGATGGTGGATGTCAGAGAGAAGATGGTGGATGTCAGAGAGAAGATGGTGGATGTCAGAGAGAAGCTGGTGGATGTCAGAGAGAAGATGGTGGATGTCAGAGAGAAGATGGTGGATGTCAGAGAGAAGCTGGTGGATGTCAGAGAGAAGATGGTGGATGTCAGAGACAAGATGGTGGATGTCAGAGAGAAGATGGTGGATGTCAGAGAGAAGCTGGTGGATGTCAGAGAGAAGATGGTGGATGTCAGAGACAAGATGGTGGATGTCAGAGAGAAGATGGTGGATGTCAGAGAGAAGCTGGTGGATGTCAGAGAGAAGATGGTGGATGTCAGAGAGAAGATGGTGGATGTCAGAGAGGAGCTGGTGGATGTCAGAGAGAAGATGGTGGATGTCAGAGAGAAGATGGTGGATGTCAGAGAGAAGATGGTGGATGTCAGAGAGAAGATGGTGGATGTCAGAGAGAAGATGGTGGATGTCAGAGAGAAGATGGTGGATGTCAGAGAGAAGATGGTGGATGTCAGATAGGAGCTGGAAGATGTCAGAGAGGAGCTGGAAGATGTCAGAGAGGAGCTGTTCAGTATAATGAGTGAATGGGGTCAGGTAGGACTGATGTTATCTTCATGTTCAGTATAATGAGTGAATAGGGTCAGGTAGGACTGATGTTATCTTCATGTTCAGTATAATGAGTGAATGGGGTCAGGTAGGACTGATGTTATCTTCATGTTCAGTATAATGAGTGAATGGGGTCAGGTAGGACTGACGTTATCTTCATGTTCAGTATAATGAGTGAATGGGGTCAGGTAGGACTGATGTTATCTTCATGTTCAGTATAATGAGTGAATGGGGTCAGGTAGGACTGATGTTATCTTCATGTTCAGTATAATGAGTGAATGGGGTCAGGTAGGACTGATGTTATCTTCATGTTCAGTATAATGAGTGAATGGGGTCAGGTAGGACTGACGTTATCTTCATGTTCAGTATAATGAGTGAATGCGGTCAGGTAGGACTGATGTTATCTTCATGTTCAGTATAATGAGTGAATGGGGTCAGGTAGGACTGATGTTATCTTCATGTTCAGTATAATGAGTGAATGGGGTCAGGTAGGGTTGATGTAATCTTCATGTTCAGTATAATGAGTGAATGGGGTCAGGTAGGACTGATGTTATCTTCATGTTCAGTATAATGAGTGAATGGGGTCAGGTAGGACTGATGTTATCTTCATGTTCAGTATAATGAGTGAATGGGGTCAGGTAGGACTGATGTTATCTTCATGTTCAGTATAGTGAGTGAATGGGGTCAGGTAGGACTGATGTTATCTTCATGTTCAGTATAATGAGTGAATGGGGTCAGGTAGGACTGATGTTATCTTCATGTTCAGTATAATGAGTGAATGGGGTCAGGTAGGACTGATGCGTCTGATAAAATACTTAACGGCTATGCAACGGCTATGCAACTCTAAACAACTTGGGAGAAGATGGTGGATGTCAGAAAGAAGATGGTGGATGTCAGAGAGAAGATGGTGGATGTCAGAGAGAAGATGGTGGATGTCAGAGAGAAGATGGTGGATGTCAGAGAGGAGCTGGTGGATGTCAGGGAGAAGATGGTGGATGTGAGAGAGAAGATGGTGGATGTCAGAGAGGAGCTGGTGGATGTCAGAGAGAAGATGGTGGATGTCAGAGAGAAGATGGTGGATGTCAGAGAGAAGCTGGTGGATGTCAGAGAGAAGATGGTGGATGTCAGAGAGAAGATGGTGGATGTCAGAGAGGAGCTGGTGGATGTCAGAGAGAAGATGGTGGATGTCAGAGAGAAGCTGGTGGATGTCAGAGAGAAGATGGTGGATGTCAGAGAGAAGCTGGTGGATGTCAGAGAGAAGATGGTGGATGTCAGAGAGAAGATGGTGGATGTCAGAGAGAAGCTGGTGGATGTCAGAGAGAAGATGGTGGATGTCAGAGAGAAGATGGTGGATGTCAGAGAGAAGCTGGTGGATGTCAGAGAGAAGATGGTGGATGTCAGAGAGAAGATGGTGGATGTCAGAGAGAAGATGGTGGATGTCAGAGAGGAGCTGGTGGATGTCAGAGAGAAGATGGTGGATGTCAGAGAGAAGATGGTGGATGTCAGAGAGAAGATGGTGGATGTCAGAGAGAAGATGGTGGATGTCAGAGAGAAGATGGTGGATGTCAGAGAGAAGATGGTGGATGTCAGATAGGAGCTGGAAGATGTCAGAGAGGAGCTGGAAGATGTCAGAGAGGAGCTGGAAGATGTCAGAGTAGTCTAACTCTCAGAAATGTGTTACAGAGTGAAAGGTTATAATGGTATAAAACACAGGGGGAAGTTAAATAAGAGAGGCATCAGTGTGCTGAGTCCTGAAGCCTCGTAGACTTGACACATGGGCCTCAGAGACTTCCACATAATTGGAGGAGCCTAGCTAACTCTCATCTGAATATGGAAAATGGTTTCATCAATGTAATTAACAAGAATACAGATTGGCACACACAAGTGCACACAAACAAACACACTAGCACACAGGCACAGGCACATGCCCAAACCAAACACACACAGACACCTCACAACGGACAGGCTTATTTCCTTATTCCCTAATAGCCTTATTCCCTTATTCCCTAATAGCCTTATTCCCTTATTCCCTAATAGCCTTATTCCCTTAATCCCTAATAGCCTTATTCCATTATTCCCTTATTCCCTTATCCCCTAATAGCCTTATTACATTATTATCTTATTATCTTATTCCCTTATTCCCTAATAGCCTTATTTCCTTATTCCCTAATAGCCGTATTCCCTTATTCCCTAATAACCTTATTCCCTTATTCCCTAATAGCCTTATTCATTTATTCCCTAATAGCCTTATTCCCTTATTCCGTAATAGCTTTATTCCATTATTCCCTTATTATCTTATTCCCTTATCCCCTAATAGCCTTATCCCATTATTATCTTATTATCTTATTCCCTTATTCCCTAAGAGCCTTATTTCATTATTCCCTTATTCCCTTATCCCCTAATAGCCTTATTCCATTATTCTCTTATTATCTTATTCCCTTATTCACTAATAGCCTTATTCCATTATTCCCTTATTCCCTAATAGCCTTATTCCATTATTCCCTTATTCACTAATAGCCTTATTCCCGTATTCCCTTATTCCCTAATAGCCTTATTCCATTATTCCCTTATTATCTTATTCCCATATTCCCTAATAGCCTTATTCTCTTATTCCCTTATTTTCTTATTCCCTTATTCCCTTATTCCTTTATTCCCCAGCACTAAATGGAAATGTGGGAAGATAAATAAGAGAGAAGCTAGCATGCAGACAGACAGAGAGAGACAGAGGGACAGAGGGACAGATGGAGAGACAAACTGAGAGACAGACAGACAGACAGACAGCCAGACAGCCGGCCGGACAGTCGGACAGACAGAGAGAGACGGACGGACAGACAGAGAGAGAGAGAGAGAGAGAGAGAGAGAGAGAGAGAGAGAGAGAGAGAGAGAGAGAGAGAGAGAGAGACAGACAGACAGCCAGACAGCCAGACGGACAGACGGACAGACAGAGAGAGACTGACTGGACTGGATACTATTCACTGTCTGTAACATCTGTGGCATCGCAAGAGAAGCCTGCTGGATGTGTTGTATTAACACAGGACACTGACACACCTTGTGTTGTATTAACACAGGATACTGACACACCTTGTGTTGTATTAACACAGGATACTGACACACCTTGTGTTGTATTAACACAGGATACTGACACACCTTGTGTTGTATTAACACAGGATACTGACACACCTTGTGTTGTATTAACACAGGATACTGACACACCTTGTGTTATGTTAAAAGGATACTGACACACCTTGTGTTGTATTAACACAGGATACTAACAAACCTTGTGTTGCATTAACACAGGATACTAACACACCTTGTGTTGTATTAACACAGGATACTGACACACCTTGTGTTGTATTAACACAGGATACTGACACACCTTGTGTTGTATTAACACAGGATACTGACACACCTTGTGTTGTATTAACACAGGATACTGACACACCTTGTGGTGTATTAACACAGGATACTAACACACCTTGTGGTGTATTAACAGCAACAAACACTAACACTACACATCCAAGTATATCTGACCAAATTATGAAAGACAAGAATTGTAATTTTGAATTCCGTAAAGTGAGTGTTGAAGAGGTGAAAACATTATTGTTGTCCATCAACAATGACAAGCCACCGGGGTCTGACAACTTGGATTGAAAATTACAGAGGAAATTAGTGGACGATGTTGCCACTCCTATTTGCCATATTTTCCATCTAAGCCTACTAGAAAGTGTGTGCCCTCAGGCCTGGAGGGAAGCAAAAGTCAATATGCTACCTAAGAATAGTAAAGCCCCCTTTACTGGCTCAAATAGCCAACCAATCAGCCTGTTACCAACCCTTAGTAAAGTTTTGGAAAAAACTGTGTTTGACTAGATACAATGCTATTTTACAGTAAACAAATTGACAACAAACTTTCAAGCACAGCACTTATACAAATGACTGATGATTGGCTGAGAGAAATCTATGATGAAAAGATTGTGGGGGCTGTTTTGTTTTGACTTCAGTGCGGCTTTTGACATTATCGATCATAGTCTGCTGCTGGAAAAACGTATGTGTTATGGCTTTACACCCTCTGCTATATTGTGGATAAAGAGTTACCTGTATAACAGAACACAAAGGGTGTTCTTTAATAGAAGCCTCTCCAACATAATCCAGGTAGAATCAGGAATTCCCCAGGGCAGCTGTCTAGGCCCCTTACTTTTTTCAATATTTACTAATAACAGCTTTGAGTAAAGCCAGTGTGTCTATGTATGCAGATGACTCAACACTATACACGTCAGCTACTACACTGACTGAAATGACTGCAACATTCAACAAAGAGCTGCAGTTAGTTTCAGAATGGGTGGAAAGGAATAAGTTAGTCCTAAATATTTCAAAAACTAAAAGCATTGTATTTGGGACAAATCATTCACTAAATTCTAAACCTCAACTAAATCTTGTAATAAATAATGTGGAAATTGAGCAAGCTGAGGTGACTAAAAACTGCTTGGAGTTACCCTGGATTGTAAACGTTCATGGTCAAAACATATTGATACAACAGTGGCTAAGATGGGGAGAAGTCCGTCCAAGCGCTGCTCTACCTTCTTAACAGCAATATCAACAAGGCAGATCGTACAGGCTCTAGTTTTGTCGCACCTGGACTACTGTTCAGTCGTGTGGTCAGTTCAGTCGTGTGGTCAGATGCCACAAATTGCAATTGGCTCAGAACAGAGCAGCATGGCTGACCCTTGGATGTACAAAAAAAGCTAACATTAATGATATGCATGTCAATCTTTCCTGGCTCAAAGTGGAGGAGAGATTGACTTCATCACTACTTGTATTTGTGAAAGGCATTACATGTTGAAAGCACTGAGCAGTCTGTTTAAGACTATGGGAGGTGCACAGTACTACATAGAGCCATGACTACATGGAACTCTATTCCACATCAGTTAACTGATGCAAGCAGTAGAATCAGATTTTAAAAATACACCTTATGGAAGAGCGGGGACTGTGAAGAGACACACACAAGCACAGACACGATAACATATGCACTATACACACACGTAAACATGTATTTTTGTGTTGTAGTTGTTTTTTGTAATTTTTTACAAATCGTATAACTGCCTCGGCAGCAGCTAATGGGGATCCTAATGGGGATCCATAATAAATACAAATACAAACTACTACTACTGCTAACCACTGGCCAGGCTTTCAGCCCTTCAACATAAACTAACATATATTTCATTCGATCCTCTAGGATCTCTGGGACTGGGTTCTGCTATGAGAAGTCTCTTATTGCTCTGAAACATAGAAACCACATCCCCTCCCCTTCCATCCCATCAACAGAGCTGTGTGTGATCTGACCAAGCCTTAGGGTTAATGGAATAGACAGAGTAGATTTCCCTGGAGAGATAGAGCAGATAACGGTGTGTGTGTGTGTGTGTGTGTGTGTGTGTGTGTGTGTGTGTGTGTGTGTGTGTGTGTGTGTGTGTGTGTGTGTGTGTGTGTGTGTGTGTGTGTGTGTGTGTGTGTGTGTGTGTGTGTGTGTGTGTGTGTGTGTGTGTGTACGTGACTGCATGCGTTAGTGAGGGTGCATACGTGCGTGCACGTGTGCGTGCGAGTGCGTGTGTGCGTGTGTGTGTGCGTGTGTGGGTGTGTGTGTGTGTGTGTGTGTCTGTGTCGCTCCTTCCCGGCCTCCTATCCTGATCGATACACAACGAGAGGCCCAGTGAACCATGTCTAATGGTCACACCATCAGACTCATTATCAGTAGGTTAACACAGGTCCAGTTCCAGCCCACATCCACAGTCACAGCTACAGACACAGCCGTCTCACCTGTCTACTGGCTTTGCCTGCTTCTTACTAATACTATTGAGTCAGGGAGAATATGGAGTCAGGAAGATTATGGTGTCAGGGAGGCTCTGGAGTCAGGAAGACTATGGAGTCAGGGAGGCTATGGAGTCAGGGAGGCTATGGAGTCAGGGAGGCTATGGAGTCAGGGAGGCTATGGAGTCAGGGAGGCTATGGAGTCAGGGAGGCTATATGGAGTCAGGGAGGCTATGGAGTCAGGGAGGCTATGGAGCCAGGGAGACTATGGAGTCAGGGAGGCTATGGAGTCAGGGAGGCTATGGAGTCAGGGAGACTATGGATTCAGGAAGACTATGGAGCCAGGGAGACTATGGAGTCAGGGAGATTATGAAAGCAGATTATTTCTTCAATATATGAACTGTCTATAAGGGTTATAGCTTGTCAGAGAAAGTCTTGTGCAACAATGACTACTACTAAACCTCCAGAGAACATGAGAACATGACAGTGTTGCAGCACAGGGTGGGTATGTGAACACCAGACTACAGTAGTGTATTTTTAATGCTGTAGAACTAACTCACCTTCACATTTCTCCAGTATCTGAATTGTCTCTCCTATCTCCAGAGACAGACCCTGCGTCACGGTCCCTCGAAACGTACAGATCACTGAGGGAAAGAAGAGAGAGAATGAGGGATGAGTTTTCAGACGACAAACAGGTACCAACAAAGGAAGAATTCCATGGTAGAGGGGCACAAAATTGTTTTATTTTAATATTTTTTTTTATCCAGTCGGATAAACACTCCAAACAGCCTACCCGACCACTCAGAGGCGTCCGCATGGTCCTAAAGCACACCGTCACCTCGGTTTGTATCACATTCCAATAATATAGCACACTGTAACCCTGGGGCAGAGAAACCATTCGCCCTATTCACACTGTAACCCTGGGGCAGAGAAACCCTTCGCCCTATTCACACTGTAACCCTGGGGCAGAGAAACCCTTCGCCCTATTCACACTGTAACCCTGGGGCAGAGAAACCCTTCGCCCTATTCACACTGTAACCCTGGGGCAGAGAAACCCTTCGCCCTATTCACACTGTAACCCTGGGGCAGAGAAACCCTTCGCCCTATTCACACTGTAACCCTGGGGCAGAGAAACCCTTCGCCCTATTCACACTGTAACCCTGGGGCAGAGAAACCCTTCGCCCTATTCACACTGTAACCCTGGGGCAGAGAAACCCTTCGCCCTATTCACACTGTAACCCTGGGGCAGAGAAACCCTTCGCCCTATTCACACTGTAACCCTGGGGCAGAGAAACCCTTCGCCCTATTCACACTGTAACCCTGGGGCAGAGAAACCCTTCGCCCTATTCACACTGTAACCCTGGGGCAGAGAAACCCTTCGCCCTATTCACACTGTAACCCTGGGGCAGAGAAACCCTTCGCCCTATTCACACTGCAACCCTGGGGCAGAGAAACCCTTCGCCCTATTCACACTGTAACCCTGGGGCAGAGAAACCCTTAACCCTATTCACACTGTAACCCTGGGGCAGAGAAACCCTTCGCCCTATTCACACTGTAACCCTGGGGCAGAGAAACCCTTCGCCCTATTCACACTGTAACCCTGGGGCAGAGAAACCCTTCACCCTATTCACACTGTAACCCTGGGGCAGAGAAACCGTTCACCCTATTCACACTGTAACCCTGGGGCAGAGAAACCCTTCGCCCTATTCACACTGTAACCCTGGGGCAGAGAAACCCTTCACCCTATTCACACTGTAACCCTGGGGCAGAGAAACCCTTCACCCTATTCACACTGTAACCCTGGGGCAGAGAAACCCTTCGCCCTATTCACACTGTAACCCTGGGGCAGAGAAACCCTTCGCCCTATTCACACTGTAACCCTGGGGCAGAGAAACGCTATTCATAGAGCAAGTGTAGAGGTTTGATGGCTCTATGTGGGTTGGTAGGGCATGTGAATATGATACTGGCGGTCGGTTAAGCCGCTCGATGGTTTTGTTATCTCATCGTCCAGCTCCAGAGACAAAGCAGCAGTAGTTCTACTGTGGAGGTCCAGTCACATCATACTGTAACCCAGAACAACATCACTGCCACTGGCATAGTCACTCTATCAGCCTGACTGACAGGAACAGGCTGGGGCTGGTGGTGGCCTCTTTCTCTGTTCTCTGATCTCTGACCTCTCTCCCTGTCTCTCCCTAACTCTCTCTCTCTGTTTATCTCTCTCTCTGGCTCTCTCTCTCTGGCTCTCTTTCTTTCTTCCCCCTATCGCTCTTTCTCCTTCTCTCTCACACTCTTTTTATTTCACCCTCTCTGTATCTCTCTCTACTCTCTCTTTCTCTCTCTATTCTCTCTTTATCCCTCTTTATCCCACTCTACTCTCTCTCTCTTTCTTCCTCTCTCTCTTCCCCCCTCTCGCTCTCTCTCTCTCTCTCACCCCCTGGCCTGCATCCTCTCTCTCTCTCTCTCTCTCTCACCCCCTGGCCTGCATCCCCTCTCTCTCCCTCTTTCTCGCTCCCTGGCCTGCATCCCCTCTCTCTCCCTCTTTCTCGCTCCCTGGCCTGCATCCCCTCTCTCTCCCTCTTTCTCGCTCCCTGGCCTGCATCCTCTCTCTCTCTCCCTCTTTCTCACCCCCTGGCGTGCATCCCCTCTCTCTCCCTCTTTCTCGCTCCCTGGCCTGCATCCCCTCTCTCTCCCTCTTTCTCACCCCCTGGCGTGCATCCCCTCTCTCTCCCTCTTTCTCGCTCCCTGGCCTGCATCCCCTCTCTCTCCCTCTTTCTCACCACCTGGCGTGCATCCCCTCTTTCTCGCTCCCTGGCCTGCATCCCCTCTCTCTCCCTCTTTCTCACCACCTGGCGTGCATCCCCTCTTTCTCACCACCTGGCCTGCATCCCCTCTCTCTCCCTCTTTCTCACCACCTGGCGTGCATCCCCTCTTTCTCGCTCCCTGGCCTGCATCCCCTCTCTCTCCCTCTTTCTCACCACCTGGCGTGCATCCCCTCTTTCTCGCTCCCTGGCCTGCATCCCCTCTCTCTCCCTCTTTCTCACCACCTGGCCTGCATCCCCTCTCTCTCCCTCTTTCTCACCACCTGGCGTGCATCCCCTCTTTCTCGCTCCCTGGCCTGCATCCCCTCTCTCTCCAGATTAGTGATTCCATGGCTGCCTGTCCTCTCTGTTTTCCATAAAGCTTCAAGCTAAGCCCACTACCAGGAAGTGGACATGCCCTGTCCTCTAATGATGATTCCAGTATATTATAGGACCAGATTAGTGGGCAGACTGAGATACAGACATAGGCAGGAATGGATGGAATCCCTTAGAATATAGAATAGCTGAAGAGCTTTGTTAATGTAATGTCAGTATATTAGCGTAACTGCAACGTGTTAGTACTATGTTATGTTTCATTAAGAAACATTTTTGTAATGGAATGTTGGAATACAGTGAGGATTGTTGCCAGATAAACCAGATCAAAAGGAATAATAAAAACATTTGAGTCGTGAGTCGTGTGTGTTGGACTTGTGTTGTTGTTGCCAGTGTTGTTCGGAGTCATCACATGGAACCATTAAACCAGAGTTCTGTCCCTGGCTGTTCTTTCTGTTCTGGATGCAGAATGTTTGTGGTGTTACTAAGCAACATGCTTCTGAAGCAGAATACAGAATGAGGAACAGAGATTAGAGAAGTCCCTGGCTCCTCCTACTGACACCCTGCATTCCATCAGTCAGAACAACACCACCAACATATAGGCCTGTACAGCTAGCCGCTCACATACACACACACACACGCACACACACACACACACACACACACACACACACACACACACACACACACACACACACACACACACACACACACACACACACACACACACACACACACACACAAGCTGACATCCAGGTGCATGCATCATCTAACAACGAGGGTCTATTTAACCAATAACAGACATCTTGAACTGTGACATACGCTGAGTATACCAAACATCAGTATCACCTTCCTAATATTGAGTTGTCCCCTTTTTGCCCTCATAACAGCCTCAGTTCATCAGGGCATGGACTCTACAGGGTGTCGAAAGCATTCCACAGGTATGTTGGCCCATGTTGACACCAAAGCGTCCCACGGTTGTGTCAAGTTGGCTAAATGTCCTTTGGGTGGTGGACCATTCTTGATACACATGGGAAACTGTTGAGCGTGAAAAACCCAGCGGCATTGAAGTTCTTCTCACAAACGCCTGGCACCTGCTACCATAACCTGTTCAAAGGCATTAATGTGTCTAACCCATCAACCCTCTGAATGGCATACATACACAATCCATGTCTCATGTGTCATCTCAATATTGTTTCTATGCTTAAAAATCCTTCTTTAACTCGTCTCCTCCCCTTCATCTACACTGACGGAAGTGGATTTAACAAGTGACATCAATAAGGGATCGTAGCTTTCACCATGGTTTCATCTGGTCAATGTCAGTGTTCTTAATGTTTTGTATAGTCAGTGTATCTTGACATCAATATTCAGCATCAGTCAAAACACACTACACACTCCCAATGCCACACATACACAGGACTAGAAGCATAGCACGAATCAAAACATATTATCTGTAATGCCATCTGCGTTCTCCAGCTCTGTTCAGACGTCAGACAAAGAGCAGTTTGTGAGGCCATTTAGTGTTCTGATTTACCAAGCCTGACTACATGAAGCCATTTGCACTTCTGCTTCAAAAGCTTTGGGTTAATATTTCATGTGTTGTTGGGAAACACTTCGCCACAGAGTACTGCTGTACACATTTAAAGGACAACTGACTAGTTAAGGATCATATCACATCGACCTTACCTGACACCCTAGACCCTAGACCCACTTCAATTTTCTTACCACCACAATAGATCCACAGACAATGCAATCGCCATCGCACTGCACACTGCCCTGTCCCATCTGGACAAGAGGAATACCTATTTAAGAATGCTGTCTATTGACTAAAGCTCAGCCTTTAACACTATAGTACCCTCCAAACTCATCATTAAGCTCGGGGCCCTGGGTCTGAACACCGCCCTGTGCAACTGGGTCCTGGACTTCCTTACGGGCCTCCCCCCAGGTGGTGAAGGTAGGAAACAACACCTCCACTTTTCTGATCCTCAACACAGGGGCCCAACACAGGGGCCCTCTCCTGTACTCCCTGTTCACCCATGACTGTGTGGCCACACACACCTCCCACTCAATCATCAAGTTTGCAGACGACACAACAGTAGTAGGCCTGATTACCAACAATGACGAGACGGCCTACAGGAGTAGGTGAGGGCCCTGGTGGAGTGGTGCCAGGAAAATAACCTATCCCTCAACGTCAACAAAACGAAGGAGCTGATCGTGGACTTGAGGAAACAACATCCACATCCACATCGACGGGAACACAGTGGAGAAGGTGAAAAGCTTCATGTTCCACGGCGTACACATCACTGACGATCTGAAATTGTCCACCCACACAGACAGTGTGGTGAGGAAGGGGCAACAGCATCTTTTCAATCTCAGGAGGCTGAAGAAATTCGGCTTGGTTCCAAAGACCCTCACAAAATATTTAAGATGCACAATTGAGAGCATCCTGTCAGGCTGTATCACCGCCTGTTACAGCAACTGCACCGCCCACAAACGCAGGGCTCTCCAGAGGGTGGTATGGTCTTCCCAACACATCACTGGGGGCAAACTACCTGCCCTCCAGGACACCTACACCACCCGATGTCACAGAAAGGCCAAAAAGATCATCAAGGACAACCACCCGAGCCACGGCCTGTTCACCCCGCTATCATCCAGAAAGCGAGGTCAGTACAGGTGCATCAAAGCTGGGACAGAGAGATTGAAAAACAGCTTCCATCTGAAGGCCATCAGACTGTTAAATTGCCATCACTAACCTGTTTACTCAACCCTGCACCTTGGAGGCTGCTGCCCTATATACATAGACATGGAATCACTGATCACATTAAATGGAACACTAGTCACTTTAATATTGTTTACATACTGCTTTATTCATCTCATATGTATATACTGTATTCTATTCAACTGTATTTTAGTCAGTAACCACTCCGACATTGCTCGTGCTAATATTTACACATTTTATATGAACCCAGCTGCGTTGCAGTTCTTGTCACAAACCGGTGTGTCTGACACCTACTACCATAACCTGTTCAAAGGCACTTAAATGTTTTGACCATTCATCCTCTGAATGGCACACATACACAACCCATAAAAATACGTTTTTAACTCGTCTCCTCCACTTCATCTACGCTGACGGAAGTGGATTTAACAAGTGACATCAATAAGGGATCGTAGCTTTCACCTGGATACACCTGGTCAGCCGATGTCAGTGTTCATAGCACACTGGCCATGTTAATAATGGAACACTAGTCACTTTAATAATGTTTACATACTGCTTTACTCATTTCATATGTACAGTTGAAGTGGGAAGTTTACATACACTTAGGTTGGAGTCATTAAAACTCGTTTTTCAACCACTCCACTCATTTATAATTAACAAACTATAGTTTTGGGAAGTCGGTTAGGACATCTACTTTGTGCATGACTCAAGTAATATTTCCAACAATTGTTTACAGACAGATTATTTCACTTATAATTCACTGTATCACAATTCCAGTGGGTCAGAAGTTTACATACACTAAGCTGACTGCCTTTAAACAGCTTCGAAAATTCCAGAAAATTATGTCATGGCTTTAGAAGCTTCTGATAGGCTAATTGACATAATTTGAGTCAATTGGAGGTGTATCTGTGGATGTATTTCAAGGCCTATCTTCAAACTCAGTGCCTCTTTGCTTGTCATCATGGGAAAATCAAAAGATCAGCCAAAACCTCAGAAAATAAATTGTAGACCTCCACAAGTCTGGTTCATCCTTGGGAGCAATTTCCAAACACCTGAAGGTACCACGTTCATCTGTACAAACAATAATACGCAAGTATAAACACCATGGGACCACGCAGCCGTCATACCGCTCAGGAAGGAGACACGTTCTGTCTCCTAGAGATGAACGTACTTTGGTGCGAAAAGTGCAAATCAATCCCAGAACAACAGCAAAAGGACCTTGTGAAGATGCTGGAGAAAACAGGTACAAAAGTATCTATATCCACAGTAAATCGAGTCCAATATCGACATAACCTGAAAGGCCGCTCAGCAAGGGAGAAGCCACTGCTCCAAAACCGCCATAAAAAAGCCAGACTACGATTTGCAACTGCACATAGGGACAAGGATCGTACTTTTTGGAGAAATGTCAGCTGGTCTGATAAAACAAAAATAGAACTGTTTGGCCATAATGACCATTGTTATGTTTGGAGGAAAAAGGGGGAGCCTTGCAAGCCGAAGAACACCATCCCAATCGTGAAGCACGGGGGTGGCAGCATCATGTTGTGGGGGTGCTTTGCTACAGGAAGGACTGGTGCTCTTCACAAAATAGATGGCATCATGAGGGAGGAAGAATATGTGGAAATATTGAAGCAACATCTCAAGACATCAGTCAGAAAGTTAAAGCTTGGTCACAAATGGGTCTTCCAAATGGGCATTGACCCCAAGCATTCTTCCAAAGTTGTGGCAAAATGGCTTAAGGATAACAAAGTCAAGGTATTGGAGTGGCCATCACAAAGCCCTGATCTCAATCCTATAGAAAATTTGTGGGCAGAACTGAAAAAGCGTGTGTGAGCAAGGAGGCCTACAAACCTGAGTCAGTTAAACCAGCTCTGTCAGGAATAATGGGCCAAAATTCACAGAACATATTGTGGGACGCTTGTGGAAGGCTACCCGAAACATTTGACCGAAGTTAAACAATTTAAAGGCAATGCTACCAAATACTAATTGAGTATATGTAAACTTCTGACCCACTGGGAATATGATTAAAGAAATACAAGCTGAAATGAATCATTCTCTCTACTATTATTCTGACATTTCACATTCTTAAAATAAAGTGGTGATCCTAACTGACCTCAGTCAGGGCATTTTTACAAGGATTAAATGTCAGGAATTGTGAAAAACTGAGTTTAAATGTATTTGGCTAAGCTGTATGTAAACTTCCGACTTCAACTGTGTAAACAACAAATACACAGTACTGTATTCTATTCTACTGTATTTTAGTCAATGTCACTCCGACATTGCTCATCCTAATATGTATTTATTTCTCCATTCAATTCTTTGACTTTTAGATGTGTGTGTATTCTTGTGAATTGTTAGATATTACAGCACTATTGGAGCTAGGAACACAAGCATTTCGCTACACCGCAATTAAATCTGCTAAATATATGTATGTGACCAATAATATTTCATTTGATTTGATTTTGACACACGTCTACTATCTGTGAATAATTCAATGCATGGACATTACGTGGGTGGTTCATTACTAGGAAAATACATTACATCGAAATATCCTAAGTGAGGTGTGTAGACAGTATGGTATATATGATAATATTGCTTTGGTTGAGACAGGCAGCACGGCATTAAAACTGAATCAACAACATTCAGGGGGAGGTAGATACATATATTATTTTTTTACAGAGAGAGAGCTAGAGACTGAGAGAGACAGAGAAAGAGAGTGAGAGAGAGAGCGAGAGCGAGAGCAAGAGAGAGAAAGACAAGTGACATCAAAATTATCGTTTTAAGCATATTACATTGTTTTTTACATTTACAATATTTACAGACATTTGAATAAAACAAGCTTATAGGCCATTTTGGGTTCTGATGTGGTACGACGGTTGAACTAAACTCGTGAGGCATTTATAAGTTGAATTCTTCAAGAATAAATGAGTAGGCCTATTATATTATTCATTTATATGTAGAAAAATGGATGTGGAAACTGTGGACTGCCCCTTTAAAGAACTCAATAAATTATGTATTTTATCCTAAACCCTTGGAGAATTACACAATCACAAAAACAACGGAATCAATATGGGTACAAATACTCTACTGTGGGTAGCAGCTGTCCTTCTGTCAATGCTAATAATATTTTCAGTTCACTCTGATTTTATTCAAAGGCAGAATTTAAATTTTCTCAGTACATCATGTTTTTTTTTTTCATCATAATGATTTAAAAGAAGTGGTTTATAAAGTGCATTGTGAATGTTGAACACTAGATGGGAGTATATCTGGTACATTCCGAACAACAAGGGGATTCAGAAATACTGACTCAGCCCATTCATACCATAGGCCTGTGATGTAAACTGCCTTGCATTTGTATGACTGAACGTTCTAAAGGTGGGTTTAACTATGAATGTTTAATAACGTCAGGACATACAGTACCAGTCAAAAGTTTGGACACACCTACTAATTCAAGGGTTATTCTTTATTCGTACTATTTTCAACATTGTAGAATAATAGTGAAGACATCAACACTATGAAATAACACATATGGAATCATGTAGTAACCAAAACAACGTTAAACAAATCAAAATATATTTTAAATTAGAGATTTTTCAAAGTAGCCTCTCTTTGCCTTGATGACAGCTTTGCACACTGATTGCAACTCTCAACCAGCTTCATGAGGTAGTCACCTGGAATACATTTCAATTAACAGGTGTGCCTTGCTAAAAATGTATTTGTGGAATTTCTTTCCTTCTTAATGCATTTGAGCCAATCAGTTGTGTTGTGACAAGATAGGGGTGGTATACAGAAGATAGCCCTATTTGGTAAAAATCCAAGTCCATATTATGGCAAGAACAGCTCAAATAAGCAAAGAGAAATGACAGTCCATCATTACTTAAGGACATAAAGGTCAGTCAATGCGAAACATTTCAAGAACTTTGAAAGTTTCTTGAAGCGCAGTCGCAAAAACCATCAAACTCTATGATGAAACTGGTTCTCATGAGGACCACCACAGGAAAGGAAGACCCAGAGTTACCACTGCTGCAGAGGATAAGTTCATTGGAATTAACTGCACCTCAGATACCAGCCCAAATAAATGCTTCACAGAGTTCAAGTATCAGACACATCTCAACATCAACTGTTCAGAGGAGACTGCCTGAATCAGGCCTTCATGGTTGAATTGCTGCAAAGGAACCACCACTAAAGGACACCAATAAGAAGTACTGACTTGCTTGGGGAAAGAAACACGAGCAATGGACATTAGACCTGTGGAAATCTGTCATTTGTTCTGAAGAGTCCAAATTTGAGAATTTTGGTTCCAACCGTCGTGTCTTTGTGAGACGCAGAGTAGGTGAACGGATGATCTCCGCATGAGTGGTTCCCACCGTGAAGCATGGAGGAGGAGGTGTGATGGTGTGGGGGTGCTTTGCTGGTTACACTGTCTGTGATTTATTTAGAATTCAAGGCAAACTTAACCAGCATGGCTAACACAGCATTCTACAGCAATACACCATCCCACCTGGTTTGCGCTTAGTGGAACTATCATTTGTTTTTCAACAGGACAATGACCCAACACACCTCCAGGCTGTGTAAGGGCTATTTGACCAAGAAGGAGAGTGATGGGAGTGCTGCATCAGATGACCTGGCTTCCACAATCACCCGACCTCAACCCTTTTGAGATGGTTTGGGATTATTTGGACCGCAGAGTGAAGGAAAGGCAGCCAACAAGTGCTCAGCATATGTGGGGACTCCTTCTGTTGGAAAAGCATTCCAGGTGAAGCTGGTTGAGTGAGCAAAGCTGCCATCAAGGCAAAGGACGGCAACTTTGAAGAATCTAAAATCTAAAATATATTTTTATTTGTTTAACACTTTTTTGGTTACTACATGATTCCATATGTGTTATTTCATAGTTTTGATGTCTTCACTAATATTCTACAATGTAAAAAATAAAGAAAAACCCTTGAATGAGTAGGCGTGTCCAAACTTTTGACTGGTACTGTATATAAGTCCGTGTTTATGGTAATAACAAATACACAGTGGAAAAGGCATTGACTACCTTCTGGGAAAAAAAGCTGTAATTAATGTGTGGTTACTGGTTACAGCTGTAAACAGTGAAAACCTTAGCCTGATCCTATATTAGTTTGTGCTGTATTTCCACCTCCATTGCTGTCATTGTCAATCCAAATCAATGGAGAGCACTAACACACCTGGGACCAGGCTAGTGAAAACCAAGGCTGCCAAGAGTAGAGAGAGAGAGATCATGAGCAGATGGGCTCTGCATTTTCAGCATATTTTGAATAAAAAAAGATTTAGAGTAAGATAAACTTGGATTTACCCACAAGGACATATAAAGGATACCACCCTCCACAACATAACCTTCACTATGTCACCAGGACATATACAGGATACTACCCTCCACAACATAACCTTCACTATGTCACCAGGACATATACAGGATACTGCCCTCCACAACATAACCTTCACTATGTCACCAGGACATATACAGGATACTACCCTCCACAACATAACCTTCACTATGTCACCAGGACATATACAGGATACTACCCTCCACAACATAACCTTCACTATGTCACCAGGACATATACAGGATACTACCCTCCACAACATAACCTTCACTATGTCACCAGGACATATACAGGATACTACCCTCCACAACATAACCTTCACTATGTCACCAGGACATATACAGGATACTACCCTCCACAACGTCACCTCCACTATGTCACCAGGACATATACAGGATACTACCCTCTACAACACTATGTCACCAGGACATATACAGGATACTACCCTCCACAATATAACTTTCACTATGTCACCAGGACATATACAGGATACTACCCTCCACAACATAACCTTCACTATGTCACCAGGACATATACAGGATACTACCCTCTACAACACTATGTCACCAGGACATATACAGGATGCTACCCTCCACAACATAACCTTCACTCCAAATCAAAACTCAAAACCTACAACCTGATCTTGGACAAAATTACCTGCAGGGATTCCTACTGCCAAAGATTCTTATTTCCAAGGACTATACAGCTAATGCTCTGGCAAACCAAGAACCAGAAAATGAAGCACAACAGAAACCTGAAAACACCATCCAACCTGGAACTGGTTGAGTAATGTTTAGTCTGAAAATACTTTTAAAGCCAAGAAGAAAAATACATAAATATGATATATTTTACTTTATAAGGACTGAATGCTAAGTTAAGGCTACCAAGCTTGCTAGGACAGAACAGATCTGGCTGCAACTTGAATTAGCACTGAGGTGTCAAAGCCCTTGAGCCCAACAATGGCAGGAGAGTTTCACAGCCTCCCCAACCCAAATGCAGAGGCCTTTGAAGACCCCTCCCTCTGTGCAGTGGTCATTACAATACAGTACCCCCTGGAGTCATCTCTATTTTGAACTGATATGCAGCCAGGACACTTCAGCTGTAAATTACCTCAATAAGAAACAATATTGTTGCTTTAATCACATCAGAAGATATTCTCCTCGCAATCTACAAAATACAACAGCCACAGGATGACTTTGCTTGGACGTCGTAAAAGACCATTCACTGAAACTGAAGAGATATGGCTAGCTAACGACCTCTTTTTTCCTACTCCCATTGCCTGCTGCACTGCTGCTTGGATTCCACCTGCCGATCTGTTAACCGTCTGCCCTGGCCTGTCTCCCCCTGTCTGGAACAGGTATCCCCGCCACACTCCCCCCTCTCTCCCGAGCTTTTGCTCGCCTCCAGCACACACGCACGTACACACACACAGCAGACTTTGGACTGATCGGAATATTAGGTAGGCTAATTAACTTGTGAAGCTTATTATGTGAGCTTACTCAGAAACACTTTAATTAACTAGTATAGGCCTACTAATTATTGATTTAATCTCAGACTTTTATAGCCTACTGGACTCAGAGATACACTCTCAAGTTATCTTGTTGGGGCGAGTGAGTCTTTGAACTTACAATGGCTAGCCCCAAGTCGTTTAACCTCTCTAGGGTAGGGGGCAGTATTTTCACGGCCGGATGAAAAACGGACCCAAATTAAACGGCCTACTACTCGGGCCCAGGAACTGGAATATGCATATTATTAGTAGATTGGATAGAAAACACTCTGAAGTTTCTAAAACTGTTTGAATGATGTCTGTGAATATAACAGAACTCATATGGCAGGCAAAAATCTGAGAAAAATACAAGCAGGAAATGAAAATCTTGTGGCTGTACTATTTTCAAGTCATTGCCAATGGAACACACAGTGACTAAGGATTCATTTTGCACTTCCTAAGGCTTCCACTAGATGTCAACAGTCTTTAGAAAGTTGTTTGAGGCGTCTATGAACAGAGACCGAACAAGAAGGCTGGGAAGTTGTAGACCCATCAGTTCATTGGCGCGCGTTCATGTGAGAAGGGACCTGTGTTCCAAAACATTTTTCAAGACACAGGAACTGTCCAGTTGGAATATTACTGAAGTTTCACTTTCTAAAGGCCCTAAAGATTGATGCTTTACAACGTTTGACATGTTTGAACGAACGTAAATAGATTTTTTTTTTACTTTTCTTTTCGGCGCGCTTCCTACATTTGGAGTAGCTGAACTGAACACGCGAACAACAAGGAGCTATTTGGACATAAATTATGGAGTTTATCGAACAAAACAACATTTGTTGTGGACCTGGGAGTCCTGGAAGTGCCTTCTGATGAAGATTATTAAAGGTAAGTGAATATATCTAATGTTATTTATGCATTTAGATGACTCCAAAATGGCGGCTATCTGTATTGCCTAGTGTATTTTTCTGAGCGCAGTACTCAGATTATTGCAAAGTGTGCTTTCCCAGTAAAGTTATTTTGAATTCTTTCACAGCGTTAGCATAAAGGAGATGTTCATCTATAATTCTTTGAATGACAGTTTAATATTTTATCAACGTTTATGACGAGTATTTTTGTAAATTCTAGCGCTGCTTCACTGACAGTATTGGAGGCAAAATATTTTCTGAACGTCATTCGCCGATGTAAAATGCTGTTTTTAGATATAAATATGAACTTGATCGAACAAAAAAATGCATGTATTGTGTAACATGATGTCTTAGGAGTGTCATCTGATGAAGATCGTCAAAGGTTAGTGCTTCATTTAGCTGTGTTTTGGGTATTTGTGATGCATGCTAGTTGCTTGGAAATTGCTATGTGTTTATTGGTGTCTATGTACTCTCCTAACATTATCTAATGTTTTGTTTTCGCTGTAAAGCCTTTTGGAAATCGGACAACGTGGTTCGAATCAGGAGAAGTGTATCTATAAAATGGTGTAAAATAGTCCTATTTTTGAGAACTTTGAATTATGACATTATGTGGTTTTAAATTTGGCGCTCTGATTTTTCACTGGCTGTTGAATAGTGTGGGACGATTGCGTCCCACCTACCCTAGAGAGGTAATTTTTTTTCTTGTGCTTTATGCTATTTGCCTCATGACTCATCCGTGCTTTGTTGACTATGAACTTGGTTGTTTACCGAACCGTGGGACAGACTGTTTGTTCCCACACTTGGGACTCTGACTCTCGATTGGTTACACGGACTCTTGGCCTTCCATCCTATTCTAACCACCTCTCGCCCGGCTTTGTATTCATGTTACCTGATGAAATTGCTGAACAATATGATATTGTTGCCATCTGCTGCACATTCAAATGACATAAAAAAATCAACACTGCAGAGCTCTCCCTGTCCTCTGCCGTGCCCTGATTGTATTACTGCGGATGATATCTTGAAATGTACATGTACACCCTGGCCCATCTACTGTTGCTAGTCCTATTTCTGACTGGTGCTCTGATATCTGTTTCACAAAATTCTGCTCTCGTAAAAGCCTGGGGTTTCTGCACGTTAACACTAGAAGCTTATTAACTCAAAATGATAAATTGAAAGTGAGGGTTAACAGCTCCAATCCAGATGTGTTGGTCATTAGTGAGACGTGGTTAAGAAAGAGCGTTTTGAACACTGATGTTAACCTTTCTGGTTATAACCTTTTTCGGCAAGACAGATCTTCCAAAGGTGGTGGAGTGGCAATCTTTACCAAGGATCTGTTACATCTGCTCCTGCCACGCCCCTCTACTGCTCATCCTGTGTCTCCTTGACCTGCCGCCACTCCCCCCAGTGCTCTCTCCCTCTCCCTCTCTCTCTGTGAGTGTGCTGGAGTCAGAACAGATCCCCACCAGCTGCAACCTGTTGAATAATCAAGACCTCTACAAATACTCAGTCCTGCCACTTCCACTCTGCCTGATCATAATCTCTGCTCAGTCAGTCTATGTTTCTAGCCGTTTGTTACTATTTAGGTCCTGTTTTCCTCTTGTGCCTATTTTCCTTACCTGACACGGTTTTCCTCTTCGCTACAGTTCTGCCCGCTCTGACTCTGGTCCCTGTCTCCAGTCTCACGTCTCCTCATCCTGCTACTCTGCCCTGGATTCCCCACTCTACTGCTCCCTTGGATTCCCCTCCGGACCTGCTTACCCTGTCCCAACCCCTCTCGCTCCAGCCTTAGCCTCTGCACCTGGTTTCCTGCAACCCGCCCGAGCTTACCCTGGCCTGCACTCAATCTTCCCCCTGTGTTTCAATAAATAACTTGGTTACTTCATTCCATTCTCCTCGTCTGAGTCTGCTCTTGGGTTTCCCTCTTCCACTCCGCGTAACAGGATCACCTTCAGTGCTTGGTTGTCTCCACCAAGTCTGTCCCCAAATCATTTGATTTGTTGGTTTTAAGTATTACATTTTCAAATAGCTCTTTGTTGACTGTTGCTGGGTGTTATTGTCCACCATCAGCACCGGCCTGTAACATAGAGCTCTCTCCTGGCCCTTTACACTGAATTTGTCCTGCTAGGTGACCTAAACTGGGAAATGCTTTAACCACCTGACCAAGTCCTAAAGCAATGGGACTCCTTAAATCTTATTATCAATCCCACAAGGTTGTAAGGACCAATGCCGGAGTTGAGAAGCAGGTACGGAGAGTTGAACATTTAATTACACAGACATGGAACTGGACGGGAACAGAGTCAGAACCGGGTAATACAAAGCGACAAAAGACAATTAATGCTGAAGCAGGGAACAGAGCTGACAGATATAGGGAAGGAAATAACACAGGTGATTGAGTCCAGGTGAGTCCAATGAATCGCTGATGCGCGTGACGAGAGAAGCAGGTGTGCGTAATGACAGTGGCAGGAGTGTGAGGTGCTGGGCAGCCTGGCGCCCTTGAGCGCCAAGGAGGGAGAGTGGGAGCAGGCGTGACAGTACCCCCCCTCCCCATCTAGGGGCGCCACCCGGCTTCCCACCTGGGCGAGCCTGACGGGCCGGCCGAGGCATGGGCGCTGGAGAACCCGGCTGGGGCGTAGAAGCCCGACGAACCAGCAGAGGTGTGGGAGTCTGGCAAACCGGCTGAGGCATGGGAGCCTGACGATCCGGTTGAGGTGTGAAGCCTGATGATCCCGCTGGGACGTGGAAGCCTGGCAAAGCCGGCTGACACGTGGGAGCCTGATGATCCGGCTGAGGCATAAAACCCTGATGATCCGGCTGAGAAATGACATTGGATGAGAGCCTGCTGAGCCAACCGGGGCAAGGAAACCTCTCAAGCCAGCTAGGGCGTGAAAGCCCGACGAGCCGGCTGAGGCTTCCGGATCCATCGATGGCGGCCCCCGGACCCAACATCACCACCAACCGAAACGCCAGCACTTCCCGATGCTTCGTTTGATGGCTTCTCCATTCTGTAAGAACTGATGCTGGAGATGAGAAGCCGGTATGGAGAGTGAACATTTAATTTACACAGACATGGAACAGGACAGGAACAGCGTCAGAACCGGGTAATACAAAGACATATGACAATTAATGCAGAAGCGGGGAACAGAGCTGGGGAACAGACAGATATAGGGGAGGAAATACACAGGTGATTGAGTCCAGGTATGTCCAATGAATCGCTGATGCACGTGACGAAAGCAGGTGTGCGTAATGATGGTTGCAGGACTGCGTAGTGCAGGGCAGCCTGACGCTTGTAGGGAGAGCGGGAGCAGGCGTGACAAAGGTATGACTCCAAACACCCAGAAAAGGCTTCTCTCCTTGATGTTATCCTCACAAATAATCCTGATAAGTATCAGTCTGGTGTTTTCTGTAATGACTTTAGTGATCACTGTTTTACAGCTTGTGTTCGTAATGGCGGCTCAGTGAAACAACCTGTACTGATTTGTCATAGATGCTTGCTAAAAAACTTTCATGAGCAAGCCTTCCTTCATGACCTGGCCTCTGTAAATTGGTAAAGAATCAGCTTGATCTTGTCACGCCCTGGCCATAGAGAGGGTTTTATTCTCTATTTTAGTTAGGCCAGGGTGTGATTAGGGTGGGCATTCTATGTCCTTTTTTCTATGTTTTTGTATTTCTTTGTTTTGGCCTTGTATGGCTCTCAATCAGGGACAGCTGTATATCGTTGTCGCTGATTGGGAACCATACTTAGGCAGCCTGTTTTCCTTTGGGTTTTTGTGGGTAGTTATTTCTGTTTAGTGTTTTGCACCAGACGGAACTGTTGGTCGTTTTGTTATTTTGTCTAAAGTGTTCTCAGTAAATACATTTCATGATGAGCACTAACCACGCTGCATCTTGGTCCCCTCTGTCAGACAATCGTTACAGATCCCCTCTGTCGAACATGCTTGAACCTTCTTTTTTTTCTTTTTTTCAGTGTTATTGTCAACCAACACGCCCCCATAGAGAAAATTAGAATTAAAAACAAGTTCAGCTCCTGGTTTGACCGTGATCTGGCAGAGTTACTCCACCTCAAGAATTCCATTTGGCACACGCATACTTAGGCTGTCTGGCTCTCGTTCAGGCAAATGAGAAACAAGTATACTCAGTCTGACTGGCTGTCATTCAGGCATATGAGAAACAAGTATACTCAGTCTGACTGACTGTCATTCAGGCATATGAGAAACAAGTGTACTCAAGCTCACTGGCTGTCATTCAGGCATATGAGAAACAAGTGTACTCAGGCTATCCAGAAGGCCAACATTAGTTACTTTAAGGTTGCAGTTCTCTCTCTGTGGGTCTAACCCCAAGAAGTTCTGGAAAACGGTGGAAGACCTGGAGAATAAACCCTCCTCACAGCTGCCCATGTCCCTTAATGTTGATGATGTGGTTGTTAATGAGAAGGAGCACATGGCTGAGCTCTTTAATCACCACTTCATTAAGCCAGGATTCCTATTTGTCTCAGCCATGCCTCATTGCCCGTCCAACATTTCCTCATCTCCCACCCCTTCTAATGGGACTGAAGCTCCTTTCGCTTTTTCCCATGCCCCGCTACAAAGTTTCTCCCTGCAGGCGGTAACTGAGTCTCAGGTGTTAAAGGAGCTCCTTAAACTTGACCCCAACCAACATCTGGGTCAGATGGTTTAGATCCTCTCTTCTTTAAGGTCACAGCCCCTATCATCACCAAGCCTATCTCTGACCTTTTTAACATGTCTCTCCTCTCTGGTGAGGTTCCCAGTGCTTGGAAGGCAGCCACGATGCGTCCTTTATTTAAAGGGGGAGATCAAGCTGATCGTAACTGTTTATAGGCCAATTTCTATTTTGCCCTGTTTATCAAAAGTGTTGGAAAAACTTAATTAATCAACTGACTGGATTTCTTGATGTCTATAGTATTCTCTCTGGTATGCAATCTGGGTTCCGCTCAGGTTATGGATGTGTCACTGCAAATTTCTAAATTATGTCACCATTTCTCTTGATTCTAAGCAATGTTGTGCTGTTATTTTTTATTGACTTGGCCAAAGCTTTTGATATGGTAGACCATTCCATTCTTGTGGGCCGGCTAAGGAGTATTGGTGTCCCTGTGGGGTCTTTGGCTTGGTTTGCTAACTACCTCTCTCAAAGAGTGCAGTATAAAAAGTCAGAACATCTGCTGTCTCAGCCACTGCCTGTCACCAAGGGAGTGTCCCAAGGCTCAATTCTTGGCCCCACACTCTTCTCAATTTAGATCAACAACAGCTCAGGCAGTAGGAAGCTCGCTCATCCATTTATATGCAGATGACACAGTCTTACACTCAGCTGGGCCCTCCTGGGATTTTGTGTTAAACGTTCTACAACAAAGCTTTCTTAGTGTCCAACAAGCTTTCTCTGCCCTTAACCTTGTTCTGCACACCTCCAAATCAAAGGTCATGTGGTTTGGTAAGAAGAATGCCCCTCCCCCCACTGGTGTGATTGCTACCACTTAGGGTTTAGAGCTTGAGGTAGTCACCTCATACAAGTACTTGGGAGTATGGCTAGATGGTACACTGTCCTTCTCTCAGCACATATCAAAGCTGCAGAATAAAGTTAAATCTAGACTTGGTTTCCTCTATCGTAATCATTCCTCTTTCACCCCAGCTGCCAAACTAGCCCTGATTCAGATGACCATCCTTCCCAGATTCTGGAGACGTAATTTACAGAGGTCAGGGTGCTCTCGAGCGGCTAGATGTTCGGCCATCAGATTTGCCACCAATGCTCCTTATAGGACACATCACGGTACTCTATACTCCTCTGTAAACTGGTCATCTCTGTACACCCGTCGCAAGATCCACTGGTTGATGCTTATTTATAAAAACCTCTTAGGCCTCACTCCCCCCAATCTGAGATATCTACTGAAGCCCTCATCCTCCACATACAACACACGTTCTGTCCCTAAAGCACACACATCCCTGGGTCGCTCCTCTTTTCAGTTTGCTGCAGCTAGTGACTGGAATGAGCTGCAAAAAACACTCAAACTGGACAGTTTTATCTCAATCTCTTCATTCAAAGACTCAATCATGGACACTTACTGACAGTTGTGGCTGCTTCACGTGATGTATTGTTGTCTTTACCTTCTTGCCTTTGTGCTGTTGTCTGTGCCCAATAATGTTTGTACCATGTTCTGTGCTGCTACCATGTTGTGTTGCTACCATGTTGTTGTCATGTGGTGTTGCTACCAGTCTGTGTTGTCATGTGTTGCTGCCATGCTATGTTGTTGTCTTAGGTGTCTCTTTATGTAGTGTTGTGTTGTCTCTCTTGTCGTGATGTTTGCTTTGTCCTAAATTAAACAAAATTTATCCCAGCCCCCGTCCCCGCAGGAGGTCTTTTTCCATTTTGGTAGGCCGTCATTGTAAATTAGAATTTGTTCGTAACTGAATTGCCTAGTTTAATAAAGGTATAAAATAAAATAAAAAACCCTGATGTGACAAACATTAATGGATCGGCTAAACGTTTCCGTAGTAGCAGTAGTTATCCCATATTAGTTATAATGAGCATGTAGTTATCCCATATTAGTTATAATGAGCATGTAGTTATCCCATATTAGTTATAATGAGCATGTAGTTATCCCATATTAGTTATAATGAGCATGTAGTTATCCCATATTAGTTATAATGAGCATGTAGTTATCCCATATTAGTTATAATGAGCATGTAGTTATCCCATATTAGTTATAATGAGCATGTCAACAGAACAGCTGCTAACGTTACCAGTACTGGGCAGACTCCTTCCTTCATCAATTCATCCTTACAGAGTCTCCCAGACCCTACTCTGCTAAATACCTACAGGCACTAAACCAAACCACTTAGGAGGAAAACACTCAACTAGTTTGTTGGAGCAGAAAATCCTCTCAAGAAAGACACATATTTATCCCCTTACACCGTGTCCATGGTAACCACTGTGTGTTGAACACACTTTAGTGTGTTGTTTGTTTATTTCTCATCAATGAAGAATAATACTCAACATCAACAACAACAAATGTATCACAAGCACAGTACACACCACTATTTTGCCTTTACAAAGGTACTGTACAAAGTACAAAGTATTTCTGAGTATTAAACTAGAGCCTTCTTATCATTCAAGACGCAAACCAGAAACAAAATGCTTCCCCTAAAAACTCTGGTTCCTTTCTTCCCTCTATTATCTGGGCATCCTGCCCACTCTTATATGAATACACTGGACAGCGTGGGCCGTGTGGAATACACTGGACAGCGTGGGCCCTGTGGAATACACTGGACAGCGTGGGCCCTGTGGAATACACTGGACAGCATGGGCCCTGTGGAATACACTGGACAGCGTGGGCCCTTTGGAATACACTGGACAGCGTGGGCCCTTTGGAATACACTGGACAGCGTGGGCCCTGTGGAAGACACTGGACAGCGTGGGCCCTGTGAAATACACTGGACAGCGTGGGCCCTTTGGAATACACTGGACAGCGTGGGCCCTTTGGAATACACTGGACAGCGTGGGCCCTGTGGAATACATTGGACAGCGTGGGCCCTGTGGAAGATACTGGACAGCGTGGGCCCTGTGGAAGATACTGGACAGCGTGGGCCCTGTGGAAGATAGATTAAAACTGCAGCCTTACATCCATCAGGTGCATACACACCCTGTACCAGCATGAACACATGCACACAGACAGACGGGTGCACACAGACACACAGGTGCACACAGACACACACGCACACACACACCATACTAGAATGCACAGACAGTGTTGATGTTTGCCTGTTCTCCTACGCTGGTTCTATGTTTTTCTGTTGGGTACAAATACCACAGTCTCAGAGAGATACAAATTCCCCTTCTTCTTTAACTGAGGTGGATAATACAATGATACTAGGATACATTGATATAATTAATGTGTGTGTGTGTGTTATCTGATCCAAGATCTGTGGTTAGGCACTGATGGTTGGTGGAGGTAGGGGTGTGAGTCTGAGAGAAGAAGTAGAAGAAGAAGAAGAATTAGAAAAAGAAGTAGAATATTATTCTACTGTCCAATTGTACACAAGGTCCAACTGAAATGTAATTTTCTCAGTGAGGTTGTGACATGATGACAGCCAGACAACAGCTGAGAGTGAATTCAATAAAGTATGAAGAAGAATGCAGTACTATGCAGTAGCGTGCGGTAGTGTAGACTAGCTTGATACTTTCCACTCAAGGATAGTGTCGTAGCTAGCTACATTTTCAGAGTAGCCTCCCGAGCTCTGATGGGTGGTCGGGGCAAGGGTATTGGAGGGTGTTAGGCAGGAAAATGGCCCCTAACGCCTCGATCACACCGACAGCGTCATCGCGTTTTGGTATACCATTTCCAATGGAACGCTGTGCTTGCCTTGCAGCATTGTGCAGCAGAGGGAGTTGCAGTGCGCTCTGTGTTCTGTGTGGTGCATACATGGACATAACCAATGTATGCATCCAATTGTATTTTTATTTATTTTTTATTTCACCTTTATTTAACCAGGTAGGCCAGTTGAGAACAAGTTCTCATTTACAACTGCGACCTGGCCAAGATAAAGCAAAGCAGTGCAACAAAAACAACACCACAGAGTTACACATGGGATAAACAAACGTACAGTCAATAATACAGTAAAAAAATCTATATACAGCATGTGCAAATGAGGTAGGATAAGGGTGGTAAGGCAATAAATAGGCCATAGTGGCTAAATAATTACAGTACAGCAAATAAACACTAAAGTAATAGATGTGCATCAGATGAGTGTGCAAGTAGAGATAGTGGGGTGCAAAGGAGCAAAATAAATCAAATAAATTACAGTATGGGGATGAGGTAGTTGGATGGGCTATTTACAGATGGGCTATGTACAGGTGCAATGATCGGTAAGCTGCTCTGACAGCTGATGCTTAAAGTTAGTGAGGGAGATATAAGTCTCCAGCTTCAGTGATTTTTTGCAATTCGTTCCAGTCACTGGCAGCAGAGAACTGGAAGGAAAGGCGGCCAAACGAGGAGTTGGCTTTGGGGGTGACCAGTGAAATATACCTGGTGGAGCGCGGGCTACGGGTGGGTGCTGCTATGGTGACCAGTGAGCTGAGATAAGGCGGGGCTTTACCTAGCAAAGACTTATAGATGACCTGGAGCCAGTGGGTTTGGCAAAGAATATGAAGCGAGGGCCAGCCAACAAGAGAATACAGGTCGTAGTGGTGGGTAGTATATGGGGCTTTGGTGGCAAAACGGATAGCACTGTGATAGACTGCATCCGATACATAGACTTGCGTAGACTTGACAGAAATAGTAGTAAAAGGCGAATATTGAACTGTTGTGGCAGACATATATAGTAAAAAGGTTGGATTACATAATGAAAAAGATTTGACTGCAGAATTTATTATGTAGCATTGATGCAATGATGCTGTCAGTCTGATCGAGGCGTAAGCCAAAGCATATAAAACACTGGGGTGTGATAAACCAGAGAGAGACAGAGACTGAAGAGTGAAGACAGTGAAGTAAAAGACTCCATCACTATTTGATAATATCTGATGGGTAGACAGGAAGCTATGCCAGACTGGGGTTGCAGTAGCTACACTACAAGCCAGGGAGTGACTCACTCACACACACACACACACACACACACACACACACACACACACACACACACACACACACACACACACACACACACACACACGCACTGAGTGACCAACACTAACATATGAGACACGTGTGTGTGTGCGTGTGCGGGCGTGCGGGCGTGCGTGCGTGTGTGTGTGAGCGATGGTTGATTGGTACCTGAACTGAGCAGGCTGTTTGTTTAGAAGGGGATTAGGGTTGCATTGAACCCCTCATGCACATACACACACAAACACACACACACACGCACATGTGCACACGCACACTCTAACACACACACACACACAAACACACACATTGCTCAGTGTACATTAAATGTACTGTATCTCGTTATGCTCCTGTTTACCCATGTTTCGGTCTGTTACAGATGGACTAACTGGGTTATTGTTAGACTAGCTGAGACCAGCTGGATCCACTGGCCGGCTGAGACCAGCTGGATCCACAGGCTGGCTGAGTCCAGCTGGAGTCACTGGCTGGCTGAGACCAGCTGGAGTCACTGGCCGGCTGAGACCAGCTGGAGTCACTGGCCAGCTGAGACCAGCTGGATCCACTGGCTGGCTGAGACCAGCTGGATCCACTGGCTGGCTGAGACCAGCTGGAGTCACTGGCCGGCTGAGACCAGCTGGATCCACTGGCTGGCTGAGACCAGCTGGAGTCACTGGCCGGCTGAGACCAGCTGGATCCATTGGCCGGCTGAGAGCAGCTGGATCCACTGGCTTGGTCAGAATGCATCTCATCACATGAGAACACACACACACCTCACACATCTACTGCAGTCTGTCTGGCAGTAGCTACAGCGTAGGGCTCTCTCAAACTGACAGAATGATACACAGGAGGAAAGGGCGGAGTGATGGTGCAGTGATGGTGCAGTGATGGTTGCGTGATGGTGGAGAAATGGTGCAGTGATGGTGGCGTGATGGTGGAGTGATGGTGTAGTGATGGTGGCGTGATGGTGGAGTGATGGTGCAGTGATGGTGGTGTGATGGTGGAGTGATGGCGCAGTGATGGCGGAGTGATGGTGTAGTGATGGTGGCGTGATGGTGGCATGATGGTGGCGTGATGGTGACGTAATTGTGCAGTGATGGTGGCATGATGGTGTAGTGATGGTGGAGTGATGGTGTAGTGATGGCGGCGTGATGGTGGAGTGATGGTGGTGTGATGGTGGAGTGATGGTGAGTGATGGTGGCGTAATGGTGGAGTGATGGTGTAGTGATGGTTGCGTGGTGGTGCAGTGATGGTGGCGTGATGGTGGAGTGATGGTGCAGTGATGATGGAGTGATAGTGCGTAGTGGAGTGATGGCAGCGTGATGGTGGAGTGATGGTGGCGTAATGGTGAAGTGATGGTGGAGTGATGGTGGCGTAATGGTGAAGTGATGGTGCAGTGATGGTGGCGTGATGGTGCAGTGATGGTGCAGTGATGGTGTAGTGGAGTGATGGTGGAATGATGGTGCAGTGATGGTGGAATGATGGTGGAGTGATGGTGCAGTG
Source organism: Salmo salar (assembly GCF_965601325.2). Taxonomy (NCBI): domain Eukaryota; kingdom Metazoa; phylum Chordata; class Actinopteri; order Salmoniformes; family Salmonidae; genus Salmo; species Salmo salar. The sequence goes on along the minus strand of NC_138312.1, from coordinate 56,536,385 downwards.
ATGGTGGAGTGATGGTGGAGTGATGGTGCAGTGATGGTGTAGTGGAGTGATGGTGGAATGATGGTGCAGTGATGGTGGAATGATGGTGGAGTGATGGTGCAGTGATGGTGGAGTGATGGTGGAGTGATGGTGCAGTGATGGCGCAGGGATGGTGCAGTGATGGTGCAGTGATGGTGCAGTGATGGTGGAGTGATGGTGCAGTGATGGTGGAGTGATGGTGGAATGGAGGGTACTATTGTTTTTCCACTGATGTGGGTTTTTAAAATAGAGAATAATGGAACCAGACAGAGTAATCCTATTCTACTGTCATTCTAAACATCAACAACAATACAACGGTTTGGCAGTTTAACTGTGCAGAGGCAATGCTACAGAATCCAATACCAGAGGGAAATACTACTGTACTGTCTATACAGTCATGGACAGAAAAAGCAACGGTTCTGCAGTTTTTTATGCAAAACCCTTTCTATTGCAAAGAGAAAGTGTGTCAGTTCACAGAAGTTCAGGGGAGATAGAGAGAGAGTTAAACTAAGCTGTAAAATGGACACTGTGTGAATACATGCGCAGCACCAGTTGCTTATATTGGCCAGGCCACCCTCTCTCCTTCTCACGACAACACAACATTGGTGGTGGGGTCAGGGACTGTTCAGAAGGGGGAGATTACAGAGGTGAGCCAATGTCATCCTAAGAAAAGCAGAGGGGATTTTGAAATATGGCCTCTATCTCTTCCTCTAATCTGTGGTAGTCCATGGAAAATGGAAGTGTGTGTGTATCCAGTATGTAACACCTTACTCACAGAGACACGCGCTGTACCCTGAGCCATACATGACTGACAACAGTGGCACACAGATTATGTGAGTTCAGACCACACACACACACACACACACACACACACACACACACACACACACACACAGACACACACACACACACACACACAGTAGGATTAGGAGTGAGCAGAGGATGATGTAACCAACCAGGGACTCCAGCCATATGTCATCCTAATGTCCATGACTGTATATCCAACTCATGGTTCTGTGCTGCGTGTGCATCCTCATAGTTTCTGTACTCTCTGAGCAGAGCTTCTGTTGCTAAAAGAATCTCATCTGAGAATAGCTTTACTTTTATTAAACCTGAAAGGGTGGCAAAGTTACAGGCCATTTACTTTAATCAAGATGCTATTTCTGTCGTAGAGGAGCAGAAACAAAGAGAATGGGAGATGGATTGAGAGAGAGAGAGAGAAAGAGCGAGAGAGACAGAGAAGCACAGAGAGAGAGAAAGAGAGAGAGAAAGAGAGAGAGAAATAGAGAGAGAAATAGAGAGAGAGAGAGAGAGAGAGAGAGAGAGAGAGAGAGAGAGAGAGACAAACAGAGACAGAGGACAGCAGAGAGAGTGAAAGAGAAAGAGAGACAGAGAGAGGAAGATACTTGAATACTTGAATCAGTTATAGAACCCATTGCCCTTTATGGTTGTGAGATCCGGGGTCAGTTCACCAACCAGGAATTCACAAAATGGGCGAAACACCAAATTGAGACTCTGTATGCAGAATTCAGCAAAAATATCCGCCATGTACGACGTAAAACACCAAATAATGCATGCAGAGCGGAATTAGGGCGATACCCACTAATTATCAAAATCCAGAAAAGAAGCAATTCCCAAACCTTCCATAACAAAGCCATCCCCTGAACAGGGAAATTATCCTGGAGAAGAGTCCCCTAAGCAAGCTGGTCCTGGGGCTCTGTTCACAAACACAAACAGACCCCACAGAGCTCCAGGATAGCAACACAATTAGACCCAACCAAATCATGAGAAAACAAAAAGATAATTACTTGACACATTGGAAAGAATTTATAAAAAAATGGAGCAAACTAGAATGCTATTTGGCCCTAAACAGAGAGTACACAGTGGCAGAATACCTGACCACTGTGACTGACCCAAACTTAAGGAAAGCTTTGACTGTGTACTAGAGGTCGACCGATTATGATTTTTCAACGCCGATACCAATACCGATTAATGGAGGACCAGAAAAAGCCGCTAACGATTAATCGGCCGATTTTTAAATATATATTTGTAATATTGACAATTTCTTCCGTCTTTGTTAGGAAGAAATGGTCTTCACACAGTTCACAACGAGCCAGGTGGCCCAAACTGCTGCATATACCCTGACTCTGCTTGCACAGAACGCAAGAGAAGTGACACAATTTCCCTAGTTAAAAGAAATTCATGTTTGCAGGCAATATTAACTAAATATGCCGGTTTAAAAATATATACTTGTGTATTGATTTTAAAGAAAGGCATTGATGTTTATGGTTAGGTACACATTGGTGCAACGACAGTGCTTTTTTCGCGAATGCGCTAGTTAAATCACCCATTTGGCGAAGTAGGATGTGATTCGATAATAAATTAACAGGCACCGCATCCATCATATGCAACGCAGGACAAGCTAGGTAAAGTAGTAATATCATCAACCATGTGTAGTTAACTAGTGATTATGTTAATATTGATTGTTTTTTATAAGATAAGTTTAATGCTAGCTAGCAACTTACCTTGGCCCCTTGCTGCACTCGCATAACAGGTAGTCAGCCTGCCACGCAGTCTCCTCGTGGAGTGCAATGTAATCGGCCATAATCAGTGTCCAAAAATGCTGATTACCGATTGTTATGAAAACTTGAAATCAGCCCTAATTAATCGGTCATTCCGATTAATTGGTCGACCTCTACTATGTACAGACTCAGTGAGCATAGCCTTGCTATTGAGAAAGGCCGCCGAAGGCAGACTTGGCTCTTAAGAGAAGACAGGCTATGTGCACACTGCCCACAAAATGAGGTGGAAACTGAGATGCATTTCTTAACCTCCTGTCTTTGAATTGAACTGAGAGAGAGAGAGAGAGAGAGAGAGAGAGAGAGACAGAGAGACAGAGAGAGAGAGAGAGAGTGTCATGGGCGTCGTATGGACCATATCAGCAGACTTCAGACCTCGTAGGGTAAGAGTTGAATACCCCTGCCCCTAGGGCATAGCAGCTATCTGTACTACTGTTCATAAAGTAGGCATAGGCCTAGGGTATAGCTTCTATCTATACTACTGTTCATAAAGTAGGCCTTAGGCCTAGGGCATAGCTTCTATCTCAACTACTGTTCATAAAGTAGGCCTTAGGGCATAGCTTCTATCTCTACTACTGTTCATAAAGTAGGCCCTAGGGCATAGCTTCTATCTCTACTACTGTTCATAAAGTAGGGCATAGCTTCTATCTCTACTACTGTTCATAAAGTAGGCCCTAGGGCATAGCTTCTATCTCTACTACTGTTCATAAAGTAGGCCCTAGGGCATAGCTTCTATCTCTACTACTGTTCATAAAGTAGGGCATAGCTTCTATCTCTACTACTGTTCATAAAGTAGGCCTTAGGCCTAGGGCATAGCTTCTATCTATACTACTGTTCATAAAGTAGGCCTTAGGCCTAGGGCATAGCTTCTATCTGTACTACTGTTCATAAAGTAGGCTCTAGGGTATAGCTTCTATCTCTACTACTGTTCATAAGGTAGGCCTTAGGCATAGCTTCTATCTCTACTACTGTTCATAAAGTAGGCTCTAGGGTATAGCTTCTATCTCTACTACTGTTCATAAAGTAGGCTCTAAGGTATAGCTTCTATCTCTACTACTGTTCATAAAGTAGGCCCTAGGGCATAGCTTCTATCTGTACTACTGTTCATAAAGTAGGCCTAGGGCATAGCTTCTATCTGTACTACCGTTCATAAAGTAGGCCCTAGGGTATAGCTTCTATCTCTACTACTGTTCATTAAGTAGGCCTTAGGCCTAGGGTATAGCTTCTATCTCTACTACTGTTCACAAAGTAGGCCCTAGGGCATAGCTTCTATCTGTACTACTGTTCATAAAGTAGGCCCTAGGGCATAGCTTCTATCTGTACTACTGTTCATAAAGTAGGCCTTAGGCCTAGGGCATAGCTTCTATCTCTACTACCATTCATAAAGTAGGCCCTAGGCCTCGGGCATAGCTTCTATCTATACTACTGTTCATAAAGTAGGCCTTAGGCCTAGGGCATAGCTTCTATCTCTACTACTGTTCATAAGGTAGGCCTAGGGCATAGCTTCTATCTGTACTACTGTTCATAAAGTCGGCCCTAGGGTTTAGCTTCTATCTCTACTACTGTTCATAAAGTAGGCCTAGGGCATAGCTTCTATCTGTACTACTGTTCATAAAGTAGGCCTTAGGCCTAGGGCATAGCTTCTATCTGTACTACTGTTCATAAAGTAGGCCCTAGGGCATAGCTTCTATCTGTACTACCGTTCATAAAGTAGGCCCTAGGCCTAGGGCATAGCTTCTATCTGATATTTGTAGACTGCAAATTGACCACAAGAAGCCCAAACATATATATATATATATTTTAACCTTTATTTAACTAGGCAAGTCAGTTAAGAACAAATTATTATTTACAATGATGGCCTATACCGGCCGAACCTGGACGACGCTGGGCGCCGCCCTATGGGACTCCAAATCACAGCCGGTTGTGATACAGCCTGGATTCAAACCAGGGTGTCTGTAGTGATGCCCCATGCACTGAGATGCAGTACCTTAGACCGCTGCACCATTCGGGAGCCCTAAGATATAATGTTTGACTAAAATATAATCATTTCAAACCTTGCTTTCATTTGTATACGATCATGTCCTGTCTCTCTATTAAGCTTGGGAATACTTTGGAACAGATTTCTTGAATTAAAATCACTTGGAGCTGATTGTCTGGTGTTTTTTTAGAGTTGTTTATGTCCGACAATGAAAATCCCACACACAAAAAAAGTAAAAAATTATGTTTGCTCAGAAAGCTTGGGGGGCCAAATAAAACCACCTATTTTAGCCTGCAGGCTGCCAGTTGTGGAACCTTGCCCTAAGGCATAGCTTTGATCTATACTACTGTTTATGAAGTAGGCCATATGGCACTCTAGACTCACTCAAATTCACATACTGCCCCTACAGATCCACAGATGATGCAATTTCAATCGCACTCCACGCTGCCCTTTCCCATCTGGACAAAACGAACATCTATGTGAGAATGCTATTCATTGACTACAGCTCAACGTTCAACACCATAGTACCCTCAAAGCTCATCACTAAGCTCAGGACCCTAGGACTAAACACCTTCCTCTGCAACTGGATCCTGGACTTCCTGACGGGCCACCCCCAGGTGGCAAGGGTAGGCAACAACACATCAATCAATCAAATGTATTTATAAAGCCCTTCTTACATCAGCTGATGTCACAAAGTGCAGTACAGAAACCCAGCCTAAAACCCCAAACAGCAAGCAATGCAGGTGTAGAAGCACAGTGGCTAGGAAAAACTCCCTAGAAAGGCCAAAACCTAGGAAGAAACCTAGAGGGGAACCAGGCTATGAGGGGTGGCCAGTCCTCTTCTGGCTGTGCCGGGTGGAGATTATAACAGAACATGGCCAAGATGTTAAAATATTCATAGATGACCAGCAGGGTCAAATAATAATAATCACGGTGGTTGTGTGAAATACCACAGTGTGCAATCACAGCAGCAATATTTGTGACAAGTGAAGAACAAACACCATTGTAAATACAACCCATATTTATGTTTCTTTATTTCCCTTTTGTACTTTAACCATTTGTACATTGTTACAACACTGTATATATACATAACATGACATTTGGAATGTCTGTATTATTTTGGAACTTTTGTGAGTGTAATATTTACTGTTCATTTTTTATTATATATTTGACTTGCTTTGGCAATGTAAACATATGTTTCCCATGCCAATAAAGCCCTTTGAATTGAACTGAGAGAGAGAGAGAGAGACAGAGAGAGAGAGAGAGAGGGGAGAGAGAGAGAGAGAGAGAGAGAGAGAGAGAGAGAGAGAGAGGGAGAGAGAGCGAGAGAGCGAGAGAGCGAGAGAGCGAGAGAGAGAGAGAGAGAGAGTGTGTCACGGGCGTCGTATGGACTGGACCAAAATGCAGCGGGTATATTTATCATCTTCTTATTTATTGAAGGAAAAACACTTAAACAAAACAAATGATGAAAACAATCCAATAAGGTGCACAGACTATACTGGAAACAACCACCCACAAACACAAGTGAAAACAAACCCAACTAAATATGGCCTCCAATTAGAGTCAACAACAACCAGCTGCCTCTAATTGGAGGTCATTGACAAAACTAACATAGAAATAGAAAAGCTAGATAAACACATAGAAAAAAATAACATAAAACAAAACCCCGAAACACACAAAACAAACACCCCCTGCCACGCCCTGACCAAACTAAAATAACAAATAACCCCTTTTACTGGTCAGGATGTGACAGAGAGAGAGAGAGAGAGAGAGAGAAAATAAAAATATCCCCTCATCCAGCTGGTCCTGGGGCTGAGTTCACAAACCTGTTCTACTAACACACTGAAACCTCAGGACCAGAACATCCAATCAATCAGAAAAAAAAGTCAAAACAAAACAACATTACTTATTGGGAAACACAAGCACAAAAACAAAGTAAAATGCAGTGCTATCTGGCCCTAAATCGACAGTACACCGTGGCTAACTATTTTACCATGGTTACAGATCAAAACCTTAGAAAAACCTTGACAAAGTACAGGCTCAGTGAGCACAGCCTTGCCATTGAGAAGGGTAGACACAGGAAAACCTGGCTTCCTGTAGAGGAAAGGCTGTGCAACCACTGCACAGCAACAGAACCTGAGACGGAGCTGCATTTCCTGACAAAATGTCAAAAATATAAAACAATTAGAGAGTGTCATTTCTCAAATTTGAAACCCTTATTGTTCAATGTATGGTTATTTTGACCCTTGGTAATTGTTGTTACTGTTGTCCCGTTGACCATTTTGATTCTTATTATTTTCATATTGTAAATATCCAAAGTAAGCTTTGGCAATATGTACATTGTTGGGTCATGCCAATATTTTCTTAGGGATTTTAATTTTTCACCACTTTTTCTCCCCAATTTCATGGTATCCAATTGGTAGTTACTGTCTCATCGCTGCAACTCCCGTACGGACTCGGGAGAGGCGAAGGTCGAGAGCCGTGCGTCCTCCGAAACACAACCAAACCAAGACGCACTGCTTCTTGACACAATGCCCACTTAACCTGGAAGCCAACCGCACCAATGTGTTGGAGGAAACACCCTACACCTAGTGACCGTGTCAGCATGCACTGCGCCCGGCCCGCCACTAGAGTCGCTAGTGTGCGATGGGACAAGGACATCCCTGCCGGGCCAAACTCTCCCTTAACCCGGACGACGCTGGTCCAATTGTGTGCCGCCCCATGGGTCTCCCTGCGACAGAGCCTGGATTCGAACCCAGAATCTCTAGTGGTACAGCCTTAGACCACTGCACCACTTGGGAGGCCCAATAAAGAACATTGAATTGAATTGAGAGAGAGAGAGAGAGAGAGAGAGAGAGAGAGAGAGAGAGAGAGAGAGAGAGAGAGAGAGAGAGAGAGACAGAGAGAGAGAGACAGAGAGAGACAGAGAGAGAGAGACAGAGAGACAGAGAGAGAGAGAGAGACAGAGAGAGAGAGACAGAGAGACAGAGAGAGAGACAGAGAGACAGAGAGAGAGACAGAGAGAGAGACAGAGAGAGAGAGAGAGAGAGAGAGAGAGAGAGAGAGAGAGAGAGACTCTTTTGGTAGGTACACCTACAGCTCATCCCTTGGCAGCAGCACTGTAGACTACTTCCTCACCGACCTAAACCCAGAGTCTCTCAGAGCCTTCAGAGTCAGCCCACTAACACCTCTCTCAAACCACAGTAAAATCACAGTGTATCTCAGAAGAGCGGAACCCAACCATGAAGCATCACGGCCCAATAAATTACATGGTACTAAACAGGCCTAGAGATGGAGTGCAAACAGTACAGACATCTACCAAAAAGCAATTAGTAGCCAAAAAATACAATCTCTCCTGGACAACTTTTTAGCCTTAACATTCTCCTACAGCAACAAAGGTGTAAATTTGGCCGTTTGGAACATAAACTATATATCTGACAAATTAGCCTCCTTGGCTAATCTAAAGAAGCATAAGAGAAAACCAGAAATAACCGAAAATAAAAAATGGTTTGATAATGATTGCAAAAATCTAAGAAAGTCATTGAGAAATATATCTAATCAAAAACACAGAGAACCAGACAACAAAAATATACACCTTCAATACGGGGAAACACTGAAGCAATACAAACACACCCTAAGAACAAAAAAGGAACAGCACATTAGAAAACAGCTGGATGTAATTGAGGAATCCATAGAATCAAACCACTTCTGTGAGAATTGGAATAAATTAAACAAACCTCATCAGGAGGAATTGGCTATCCAAAATGGGGATATGTGGAGAAATCACTTTGCAAACCTCTACAGCAATATAACAAAGAGCCCAGAACAAAAAGATATACAAGAAAAATTACAAATCCTTGAATCAGCAGTCAAAGACTATCAGAATCCTGTGGATACCCCAATTACAGAAGAAGAATTTCTGGAAAAACTATGCACTCTCCAACCCTAAAAGGCCTGTGGTGCTGATGGTATTTTAAATGAAATGATCAAATATACACACCACAAATTCAAATTGGCTATACTCAAACTCTTCAACATTATCCTCACTGCAGGTATTTTCCCCGATATTTGGAACCAGGGATTGATCACACCAATCTAAAAAATGGAGACAAATTTGACCTAAATAATTAGAGGAATTTGCGTTAACAGCAACTTAGGGAAAATTCTCTGCAGTATTATAAATAGCAGACTACACCATTTCCTTGACGAACACAACGTCCTGAGCAGAAGCCAGATTGGATTTCTAAAAAAGTACCGTACAACAGACCACATTTACACCCTCCACACTCTAATTGACAAACAAGTAAACCAAAACAAAGGCAAAATCTACTAATGTTTTGTAGATTTCAATAAAGCACTTGATTCAATTTGGCACGAAGGTCTTTTTTATAAACTAATAGAAAGTGGTATTGGAGGGAAAACATATGATGTTATTAAATCAATGTACACTAAAAACAAATGTGTGGTTAAAATTGGCAACAAGCAAACAGACTTCTTCTCTCAGGGACGTGGAGTGAAACAGGGCTGTCCAATAAGTCCAACACTATTTAACATCTACATGAATGAATTGGCAAAAACATTAGAAGAATCGGAAGCACCTGGTATCACCCTACACAACACTGAAATCAAGTGTCTGCTGTACGCAGATGACTTGGTGCTGCTGTCTCCCACTAAGGAGGGTCTGCTGTAGACAGATGACCTGGTGCTGCTGTCTCCCACTAAAGAGGGTCTGCTGTAGACAGATGACCTGGTGCTGCTGTCTCCCACTACAGAGGGGTTACAGCAGCACCTAGATGGTCTTCACAGGTTCTGTCAGACCTGGGTTCTGACCGTTAACCTAAAAAAAACAAATATAATGATATTCCAAAAAAGGTCCGGAAATCAGGATGACATATAAATTCTATTTGGACACAGTTCTATTAGAACACACCAACAACTACACATATCTAGGACTAAATATCAGCAACACAGGTAGCTTTCACATGGCTGTGAATGAGCTGAGAGACAAAGCGAGAAGAGCATTCTATGCCATTAAAAGGAACATTAAAATCGAAATTCCAATTAGAATCTGGCTCAAAATGTTCCATTTGGTTATATAACCAATTGCTCTATATGGCAGTGAAGTATGGGGTCCACTCTCTAATAATGAATTCACCAAATGGGGCAAACATCCAATTGAAGTACTGCATGCAGAGTTTTGCAAGACTGTACTGCAAGTGCAAAGAAAAACTCAAAATAACGCATGTAGAGCAGAATTGGGCCAATACCCCCTCCTCATTCGAATAGAAAAAAGAGGCATCACATTTTACAACCATCTAAAAACAAGTGACCCCAAAACATTCCATCACACAGCTCTACAATGTCAAGAGATGAAACAAGAGAAGAGTCCCCTCAGCCAGCTGGTTCTGAGGCTCAGTTCACTAACCCAAACCAACCCCATAGAGCCTCAGGACAGCACATCTGGCCCAACCAAATCATCACAAAACAAAAAGAAAAATATATCACCTATTGGAAAGACACCACAAAAAATCTAAGTAAACTTCAATGCTATTTGGATCTAAACAGACAGTACATGGTGGCAGAATATCTAACCACTGTGACTGATAGAAAACTGAGGAAAACACTGACTAGGTACAGACTCAGTGAGCACAGTCTGGCTATAGAGACTGGTCGTCACAGACAAACCTGGCTGCCCAGAGAGGACTGGCTGTGCTCACTCTGCTCCAGGGGAGAGGTAGAGACAGAGCTGCATTTCCTATTACACTGTGACAAATACTCAGACCTAAGAGAATATTTATTTTCCCAAATTATAATTCAATACAAAGAATTTGAAACTATAAAAGATGAAGAAAAAATCAAATATTTATTGTGTGAAAAGCCAAAATGTGCAGTTTTGGCAGCCAAATATGTGTCCTCCTGCCACAACCTGAGGGACAGCCAGTGAAAGTGCAATGTAATGTGGATAATATTTCCCATCTTGTTTTGTTTTGTCTTTCATTCCATGTCATGTGTCTTCTCAGTCATGTTGACACTGGTCTACTACCGTTGCTTTAATGTATTGTTGTTCTGATTAATATTGTTGTTGGAGTTGTTGTTAATGGTAATCCCATGTCCACTACTACTATTATTATTGCTGTTGGTCCCACCATTTATTTATATATTATTATATATATACACTGCTCAAAAAAATAAAGGGAACACTAAAATAACACATCCTAGATCTGAATGAATGAAATAATCTTATTAAATACTTTTTTCTTTACATAGTTGAATGTGCTGACAACAAAATCACACAAAAATAATCAATGGAAATCCAATTTATCAACCCATGGAGGTCTGGATTTGGAGTCACACTCAAAATTAAAGTGGAAAACCACACTACAGGCTAATCCAACTTTGATGTAATGTCCTTAAAACAAGTCAAAATGAGGCTCAGTAGAGTGTGTGGCCTCCACGTGCCTGTATGACCTCCCTACAATGCCTGGGCATGCTCCTGATGAGGTGGCGGATGGTCTCCTGAGGGATCTCCTCCCAGACCTGGACTAAAGCATCCGCCAACTCCTCTGCAGTCTGTGGTGCAACGTGGCGTTGGTGGATGGGGCGAGACATGATGTCCCAGATGTGCTCAATTGGATTCAGGTCTGGGGAACGGGCGGGCCAGTCCATAGCATCAATGCCTTCCTCTTGCAGGAACTGCTGACACACTCCAGCCACATGAGGTCTAGCATTGTCTTGCATTAGGAGGAACCCAGGGCCAACCGCACCAGCATATGGTCTCACAAGGGGTCTGAGGATCTCATCTCGGTACCTAATGGCAGTCAGGCTACCTCTGGCGAGCACATGGAGGGCTGTGCGGCCCCCCAAAGAAATGCCACCCCACACCATGACTGATCCACCGCCAAACCGGTCATGCTGGAGGATGTTGCAGGCAGCAGAACGTTCTCCACGGCGTCTCCAGACTCTGTCACGTCTGTCCCATGTGCTCAGTGTGAACCCGCTTTCATCTGTGAAGAACACTGGGCGCCAGTGGTGAATTTTCCAATCTTGGTGTTCTCTGGCAAATGCCAAACGTCCTGCACGGTGTTGGGCTGTAAGCACAACCCCCACCTGTGGACGTCGGGCCCTCATACCACCCTCATGGAGTCTGTTTCTGACCGCTTGAGCAGACACATGCACATTTGTGGCCTGCTGGAGGTCATTTTGCAGGGCTATGGCAGTGCTCCGCCTGCTCCTCCTTGCACAAAGGCGGAGGTAGCGGTCCTGCTGCTGGGTTGTTGCCTTCCTACGGCCTCCTCCACGTCTCCTGATGTACTGGCCTGTCTCCTGGTAGCGCCTCCATGCTCTGGACACTACGCTGACAGACACAGCAAACTTTCTTGCCACAGCTCGCATTGATGTGCCATCCTGGATGAGCTGCACTACCTGAGCCACTTGTGTGGGTTGTAGACTCCGTCTTATGCTACCACTAGAGTGAAAGCACCGCCAGCATTCAAAAGTGACCAAATCATCAGCCAGGAAGCATAGGAACTGAGAAGTGGTCTGTGGTCACCACCTGCAGAACCACTCCTTTATTGGGGGTGTCTTGCTAATTGCCTATAATTTCCACCTGTTGTCTATTCCATTTGCACAACAGCATGTGACATGTATTGTCAATCAGTGTTGCTTCCTAAGTGGAATGTTTGATTTCACAAAAGTGTGATTGACTTGGAGTTACATTGTGTTGTTTCAGTGTTCGCTTTATTTTTTTGAGCAGTATATATAAATATATAATTTTTATTTTTCTATATGTATACTTTGACAATGAACTTACCATGTCAATAAAGTCAATTGAATTGAGAGAGAGAGAGAGACGGAGAGAGAGCTCAAGCTGTAGAGAGAGAGAAAGAGAGAGAGAGAGAGCTGTAGAAAGAGAGAGAGAGACAGAGAGAGAGCTCAAGCTGTAGAGAGAGAGAAAGAGAGAGAGAGAGACGGAGAGAGAGCTCAAGCTGTAGAGAGAGAGACGGAGAGAGAGAGAGCTGTAGAAAGAGAGAGAGAGACAGAGAGAGAGCTCAAGCTGTAGAGAGAGAGAGACGGAGAGAGAGCTCAAGCTGTAGAGAGAGAGAGAGAAACGGAGAGCTCAAGCTATAGAGAGAGAGAGAGAGAGCTGTAGAGAGAGAGAGATATTATTTTGAAGCTTTTGAAGTTTACTGTTCATTGTTTATTTCACTTTTGTTTATTATCTACAGTACTGCACTTGCTTTGGCAATGTAAACATATGTTTCCCATGCCAATAATATATATGCCTTTGAATTGAATTGAATTGAGAGAGAGAGAGAGAGAGAGAGAGAGAGAGAGAGAGAGAGAGAGAGAGAGAGAGAGAGAGAGAGAGAGAGAGAGAGAGAGAGAGAGAGAGAAAATTGTATTTATTATAGGCCTAATTCTATCATAATGTGAATAGGTATTGCTGCACATCCTTTCAGTCAAAGGTTTCACCCTGTCAGTTTGTGAGTGGCTGGCAACTGTAAGCCGAAGCCAGTATTTTTAGCCTGACTCTGCTATAGCTGGGACAAGGAGGTCCAGCCAGTGTTTACCAGGCCGGGTTGAAGCAAGGCATGCATACAGGATCTCTAGTTATTCACAGCAGCAGAGTTAAACATAGAACACAGCATTACACTTCACTGCCTCCCTCCCTCCCTCCCTCCATGCCCAGCCTCCGTGCTATACTCCAGCCCTATACCTCAACCCCCAGCCCTATACTCCAGCCCTATACCTCAACCCCCAGCCCTATACTCCAGCCCTATACCTCAACCCTAGCCCTATACTCCAGCCCTATACCTCAACCCCCAGCCCTATACTCCAGCCCTATACCTCAACCCCCAGCCCTATACTCCAGCCCTATACCTCAGCCCTATTCCCCAGCCCTATACTCCAGCCCTATACCTCAACCCCCAGCCCTATACTCCAGCCCTATACCTCAACCCCCAGCCCTATACCTCAGCCCCCAGCCCTATACCTCAGCACTATACCTCAGCCCCCTGCCCTATACCTCAGCCCCCAGCCCTATACCTCAGCCCTATACCTCAGCCCCCAGCCCTATACCTCAGCCTCCAGCCCTATACCTCAGCCCCCAGCCCTATACCTCAGCCCCCAGCACTATACCTCAGCACTATACCTCAGCCCCCAGCCATATACCTCAGCCCCCAGCTCTGTACCTCAGGCCTCAGCCATATACCTCAGGCTCCAGCTCTATAACTCAGGCCCCAGCCATATACCTCAGCCCCCAGCTCTATACTTCAGGCCCCAGCCATATACCTCAGCCCCCTGCCCTATACCTCAGCCCCCAGCCCTATACCTCAGCCCCCAGCCCTATACCTCAGCACAATAACTCAGCCCCTTGCCCTATACCTCAGCCCCCAGCCCTATACCTCAGCCCTATACCTCAGCCCCCAGCCCTATACCTCAGCCCCCAGCCCTATACCTTAGCACTATACCTCAGCCCCCTGCCCTATACCTCAGCCCCCAGCCCTATACCTCAGCCCTATACCTCAGCCCCCAGCCCTATACCTCAGCCCCCAGCCCTATACCTCAGCCCTATACCTCAGCCCCCTGCCCTATACCTCAGCCCCCAGCCCTATACCTCAGCCCTATACCTCAGCCCCCAGCCCTATACCTCAGCCCCAGCCCTATACCTCAGCCCCCTGCCCTATAGTCAGCCCCCTGCCCTATACCTCAGCCCCAGCCCTATACCTCAGCCCCCTGCCCTATACCTCAGCCCCCTGCCCTATACCTCAGACCCCTGCCCTATACCTCAGCCCTATACCTCAGCCCCCAGCCCTATACCTCAGCCCTATACCTCAGCCCCCTGCCCTATACCTCAGCCCTATACCTCAGCCCCCTGCCCTATACAACAGCCCCCAGCCCTATACCTCAGCCCTGGCCCCAGCTACAACCTATACCCTAGCCCTGTGTCGGCCCTGGCCCCAGCTACATCCTATACCCTACCAGGGTCCCAAAGGCCAGAGCCAAATCAAGAGCAGCTAGGCCTCTTCTTTCTCTCCATTGACTACCACAGCTCTGATTGACAGCTGGAGTCTACAGTGTGAATAGTCAATGTAGCTGGGGGACGTGGAGCCATTAAAGACCCAGTTACATGGAGTAGCACTTCAGCTCTTCTAGGCTGTGTCCCAAATAGAACCTTATTCCCTACGTATTACCTATGGGCCCTGGTCAAAAGTAGTGCACTATATAGGGAATAGGGTTCCATTTGGGACGCGGACCTCCTCCCCTCACCTCTGGAGCACAGCAGAGCTCTGTACTGCACTGTAATGATTACAAATTTCACCAAGTACTTGGTATGGATCTTAAAGCATGAATAATGTCCGATGTCATTGTAACGCGATGGGGGAAAACAATGGATTCTGGGTTAGATTGCAAACGGAGCAGAGCTGACAAAACTGGCAAGTAGTACTAGTAGTGAGAGGCCATTGAGCTGTGTGCAGTAACCATAGTAACATAGCCATTGAGCTGTGTGCAGTAACCATAGTAACATAACCATTGTGCTGTGTGCAGTAACCATAGTAACATAACCAGTGTTCTGTGTGCAGTAACCATAGTAATCATTGTGCTGTGTGCAGTAACAATAGTAACATAACCATTGTGCAGTGTGCAGTAACCATAGTAACCCTTGTGCTGTGTGCAGTAACCATAGTAACATAACCATTGTGTTGTGTGCAGTAACCATAGTAACATAACCATTGTGCAGTGTGCAATAACCATAGTAACCATGGTGCTGTGTGCAGTAACCATAGTAACATAACCATTGTTCTGTGTGCAGTAACCATAGTATCCAGAGTGCTGTGTGCAGTAACCATAGTAACATAACCATTGTTCTGTGTGCAGTAACCATAGTAACATAGCCATTGTGCTGTGTGCAGTAGCCATAGTAACATAACCATTGTGCTGTGTGCAGTAACCATAGTAGCAAAACCATTGTGTGTGTACAGTAACCATAGTAACCATAACAATTCTGCTGTGTGCAGTAACCATAGTAACCATAACCATTCTGATGTGTGCAGTAACCATAGTAACCATAACCATTCTGCTGTGTACAGTAACCATAGTAACCATAGTAACCATAACTATTGTGCTGTGTACAGCAACCATAGTAACCATAACCATTGTGCTGTGTAAAGTAACCATAGTAACCATAGTAACCATAACCATTGTGCTGTGTACAGTAACCATAGTAACCATAGTGATGTGTACAGTAACCATAGTGCTGTGTACGGTAACCATAGTAACCATAACCATTATTGCTGTTTACAGTAACCATAGTAACCCCAACCATTCTGCTGTGTGCGGTAACCATAGTAACCATTACTATTATGCTCTTTGCAGTAACCAGAATAACCATAACCATTCTGCTGTGTACAGTAACCATAGTAACCATAAAAACAAATGTTTAAAAAATCCAACTTTATTGTATTCTTTGGTAAGAATAAGAATTATTGCAACAACAAAAATAGCCAGAATCTCAATTGGTGGGAATGAAATGGAACAAGTCACATCCACTAGATTCCTCAGAGTTTAAAAGTTATCCTGGAATGATCACATTCAATTTGTCTGCAGCAAAGTGATGAAATCTGTTTGTATCATCAGGCTTGCTTCCTTACTCTTTACTATAGCTTAATTTACCCATACCTCATTTAGTGTAATATTGTCTGGGCCAGTACATATGCCTCCTACCTACACAAATTACTCATCGTACAAAATACATTTGCAAGACTAGCCACCTCCTCTAATTACCTGACTCCATCTGCACCTTTGTTTAAGACACTCAATATCTTGTCTATTTATGACATTAATGTACGTCAACTATGCACTTTCATCTACAAATACTCATACCTCCCAGACAGTTTACCTAAACCCTTCAATGGATTCTTCCAGGTTAATTCTGAAATCCATCTATATAACACAGGACACTGTGACAACCTTCACCCTCCCCACTGCCGCACCTCAATTATCTATCACAGGTATGCCCAAACTGGGGTACATGCAATGCCGTCAGTGGTACGCCAAATCAAAATGTGATTCGCATAAAAAAAATAAAAAATAGATATGATTTATTTATTTTTTTAACATTTTCAAACAGTACATTTATATTTTCCAACAGGGCTATAAATTTGGGTGAGATTTTTTCTCGCCAGAGTAGCCTCATTTCACTGCCAAAATGTATATTAAACCATCTAGTGTTCAGCGAAATAACAACCCAATGTCAAATGCAGGTAGCCTGGTCAAATAATTAACATCCAATCACATTAACCGTTACTCTCTCGCGGGAAACCTTCACTCTTACGCAGACATTTTGAAACGAAACATGACAATTTGAAAAATAAACCACAGGAGTTTCTTGAGCGAGAATAAAGACGACTTTCGAGTAGTAAGACATGTATAAAAGCATCAGATACCATTAATAAGAAGGGGCTAGAAGAGTCTTATATGGTGAGCTACCAAGTGGCCAGGACAGGCAAGCCCCATACTATTGTGGAGGACTTAATTCTTCCTGCTGCCGCGGATATGGCTGGGACAATGCTGGGGGGAAAAGGCCAAAAAACTATACAGACAATGTCTTCATCAAACAACACTGTTTCACAATGCATCAGTGACATGGAAGGAGATGTTTTGAAAAAATTACTGCTTCGCATACAAGCCAGTGAATTCTATGCGTTACAGCTGGATGAGTCAACAGACGTGGCGGGCCTGGCACAGCTCCTGGTATATGTCTGTTACGTTTATGGGGGGGTCAATTAAGGGAGACATCCACTTCTACAAACCACTGGAAACCAGGACAACATGAGAGGATATTTTTAAAGTACTGGACAGCTTTGTGACATCAAATGGACTTTGGTGGTCAAGATGTGTTGGTATCTGTACTGATGGAGCAAAAGCCATGACAGGGAGACATAGTGGAGTGGTAACACGCGTGGAAGCAGTTGCTCCCTGACGACACTTGGGTACACTGCAGCATCTACTGAGAGGCTCTTGCTGCCAAGGGAATGCCTGACAGCTTGAAAGAAATTTTGGGCGCAACATTGAAAATGGTTAGCTTTGTTAAAGCAATGCCCCTGTACTCTCGTGTATTTTCTACATTATGCAATGATATGGGCAGCGACCATGTTAGGTTTTCACAACATACAGAAAGAAGTGCGCTGGTTATCAAGGGGCAAAGTATTGACATGTTTTTTTTTTAATTGAGAGACAAGCTCAAAGTTTTCTTTACTGACCATAATTTTCACTTGTCTGACCGCTTGCATGATGACGAGTTTCTCACACGACTGGCCTATCTGGGTGATGTTTTTTCTCACCTGAATGATCTGAATCTAGGATTACAGGGACTCTTCGCAACTATATTCAATGTGCGGGACAAAATTGAGGCTATGATTAAGAAGTTGGAGCTCTTCTCTGTCTGCATTAATAAGGACAACACACAGGTCTTTCCATCATTGTGTGATTTTTTTGTGTGCAAATGAACTCAAGCTTACGGACAATGTCAAATGTGATATAGCGAAGCACCTGACACAAACAACTGGATTCGTTATCCCTTTCATGCCCAGCCTCCAGTCCACTTACCGATATCTGAACAAGAGAGCCTCATCGAAATTGCAACAAGCGGTTCTGTGAAAACTGAATTTAATCAGAAGCCACTGCCAGATTTCTGGATAGGGCTGCACTCAGAGTTTCTTGCTTTGGCAAATGCCCTTTGCAACCACGTACCTATGTGAGAGTGGATTCTCGGCCCTCACTAGCATGTACTAAATACAGCACAGATAGTCTGTGGAAAATGATTTAAGACTGAGACTCTCTCCAATACAACCCAGCATTGCAGAGTTATGTGCATCCTTTCAAGCACACCCTTCCAATTAACCTGTGGTGAGTTAATCACCATTTTCGATGAACAAATAAGGTTTTATATGTAAGATGGCTAAATAAAGAGCAAAATGATTGATTATTATTATTTGCCCTGGTCCTATAAGAGCTGTTTGTCTCTTCCCACGAGCCGGGTTGTGACAAACTCACTCATTCTTATGTTTAATAAATGTATCGTATAGTGTGTGTGTGGCAGGCTTACAATGATTGCAAAAAACAACATTTGAGAGTGTGCTGACCCTGCTAGAGGGGGTACGCAGCTGGAGGTTGAATGTTTGAATGCTAGGGGGGCGCGGCACTGCTGCAAGACCCTGAGCTCACCTGGGTGAATTGTTTGTTTATAGTTATATCGTTCAATTTTGTTTTCGAAACCTAAGTGCATCACAAGTTTAAAACTGTATTGTTCGTGGCATGTGTGACGACTTTAATCCTAATCGCTGTAATATCTAGTGCAGTTGGGACAGTGGTCGTTGTGAGTGAATGTATTAATGTCCTCTATGTTAGTGTATGCAGCATGATGGACTGACTGGTTTAAATGTGTATGATGTGACAATGTATGTGTATGTGATTGTTTTAAGGTGATGCCAAAGGTGATGCCAAAGAAAAATGTCCATCCTAGATGGACAATAAAGTTTTATTCTATTCTAAAAAGTTTGGGAACCACTGCTCTCAGATACAGAGGTACCATATGCTGGAATGCTTATCTTCACATTGCCAAAACCACATCATCCCTCAATAAGTTCAAGCGAAGACTGGGGGTCAACCTGATAAACCAAACTACTTAGTAATGTCACGTCGGCATAAATGGGTCGGGAGACAGACGCAGGAATGCGTAATAGTGTTTTTTATTTCCCAAATTATAGCGTGTCGTGTAAAGGCACGGGGAGGAAGACCAAAACAAACACGTATACAAAACACAGGGTAGAAACCCAAACAAAAGAGCGAGGAGAACCTAAAATAAATACACAACCACACAATGATTAATAACACACGGGACGAGACCCATAATCATCTGCACAATATACGTGTCACGAAAGCCAAAACATAGCACAGGTACTCACACTAACCAACAGACACTGTAACAGTAATTGACAGGACAATGGTAAACCAAGGGCACACTTATACAATTACTAATCACTGGGAATAGGGAGCAGGTGTGCGCAATGACAGTTCCGGAGTAATCTCCTCTATGAAGACTGGGGGTCAACCTGATGAAGTAAACTACTTAGTAATCTCCTCTATGAAGACTGGGGGTCAACCTGATGAAGTAAACTACTTAGTAATCTCCTCCATGAAGACTGGGGGTCAACCTGATGAAGTAAACTACTTAGTAATCTCCTCTATGAAGACTGGGGGTCAACCTGATGAAGTAAACTACTTAGTAATCTCCTCCATGAAGACTGGGGGTCAACCTGATGAAGTAAACTACTTAGTAATCTCCTCTATGAAGACTGGGGGTCAACCTGATGAAGTAAACTACTTAGTAATCTCCTCCATGAAGACTGGGGGTCAACCTGATGAAGTAAACTACTTAGTAATCTCCTCTATGAAGACTGGGGGTCAACCTGATGAAGTAAACTACTTAGTAATCTCCTCCATGAAGACTGGGGGTCAAACTGATGAAGTAAACTACTTAGTAATCTCCTCCATGAAGACTGGGGGTCAACCTGATGAAGTAAACTACTTAGTAATCTCCTCCATGAAGACTGGGGGTCAAACTGATGAAGTAAACTACTTAGTAATCTCCTCCATGAAGACTGGGGGTCAACCTGATGAAGTAAACTACTTAGTAATCTCCTCCATGAATTCTGGGGGTCAACCTGATGAAGTAAACTACTTAGTAATCTCCTCCATGAAGACTGGGGGTCAACCTGATGAAGTAAACTACTTAGTAATCTCCTCTATGAAGACTGGGGGTCAACCTGATGAAGTAAACTACTTAGTAATCTCCTCTATGAAGACTGGGGGTCAACCTGATGAAGTAAACTACTTAGTAATCTCCTCTATGAAGACTGGGGGTCAACCTGATGAAGTAAACTACTTAGTAATCTCCTCCATGAAGACTGGGGGTCAACCTGATGAAGTAAACTACTTAGTAATCTCCTCCATGAAGACTGGGGGTCAACCTGATGAAGTAAACTACTTAGTAATCTCCTCCATGAAGACTGGGGGTCAAACTGATGAAGTAAACTACTTAGTAATCTCCTCCATGAAGACTGGGGGTCAACCTGATGAAGTAAACTACTTAGTAATCTCCTCCATGAAGACTGGGGGTCAACCTGATGAAGTAAACTACTTAGTAATCTCCTCCATGAAGACTGGGGGTCAAACTGATGAAGTAAACTACTTAGTAATCTCCTCCATGAAGACTGGGGGTCAACCTGATGAAGTAAACTACTTAGTAATCTCCTCCATGAAGACTGGGGGTCAAACTGATGAAGTAAACTACTTAGTAATCTCCTCCATGAAGACTGGGGGTCAACCTGATGAAGTAAACTACTTAGTAATCTCCTCCATGAAGACTGGGGGTCAACCTGATGAAGTAAACTACTTAGTAATCTCCTCCATGAAGACTGGGGGTCAACCTGATGAAGTAAACTACTTAGTAATCTCCTCTGTGAAGACTGGGGGTCAAACTGATGAAGTAAACTACTTAGTAATCTCCTCCATGAAGACTGGGGGTCAACCTGATGAAGTAAACTACTTAGTAATCTCCTCCATGAAGACTGGGGGTCAAACTGATGAAGTAAACTACTTAGTAATCTCCTCCATGAAGACTGGGGGTCAACCTGATGAAGTAAACTACTTAGTAATCTCCTCCATATAGCTAACTCTAACACAGTCACATCCACAAATGCACACACACAGTTAAACAAAACATATATTGATCGGTTCATTTGTACATTTATGATTAGTGGGTTTTGTTATCTGGTACAACAAACCTTTTTTTATTTTTGTACTTATATATTGTATATAGTTTTTTTGTGGTGTGGTTTTTATATCAGCTTCCAACCTGCACACAGTTTATTTTATTAGTGTCACGCCCTGACCTGAGATATTTCTCTATTTTGTTAGGTCAGGGTGTGGGGTGGGCATTCTATGGTGTCTATTTCTTTGTTTTGGGCCGAGTATGGTTCCTAATCAGAGGCAGCTGTCTATCGTTGTCTCTGATTAGGAATCATACTTAGGCAGCCTTTTCCCACCTGTGTTGGTGGGTAGTTGTTTTTTGTTTTCTGTTTTCTGTACCTGACAGAACTGTGCGCTTTCATTTCCCTTTGTTATTTTTGTTTGAGTGTTTGTTTGATTTAAATAAATAATCATGAACACGTGCCACGCTGGTCACCTCTCATACGGCGATCGTTACAATTAGTTTTTCTTTTTATCTGTATTGTTGTTTATCACTTATTTTCTTTGGTGCAAATAAATAAAACATTAACCTGAACTAAACGTCCCTTTTTCTTTGTTTCTCAGAGAAAACAAGAGCCATGACTAAATAATGCAGACTTCAGAAAGTATTCACACCCCTTGACTTTTTCCACATTTTGTTGAGTTACAGCCTGAGATTTTGTGTCACTGGCTGACACACAATACCTCATAATGTCAAAGTGGAATTATTATACATTTTACAAGTGAATTTGAAATGAAAATGCTGAAATCTCTTGAGTCAATAAGAATTCAACCCCTTTATTATGGAAAGACTAAATCATTTCAGGAGTAAAAATGTGCTTAACAAGTCACATAATAAGTTGCATGGACTCACACTGTGTACAATAATAGTGTTTAACATGATTTTTTTATGATTACCTCATCTCTGTACCCCACACATACAATTATCTGTAAGGTCCCTCAGTCGAGCAGTGAATTTCAAACACAGATTTAACCACAAAGATCAGGGAGGTTTTTGAATGCTAGATTGCCTCGCAAAGGACACCTATTTGTAGATGGGTAAAAATAAAAAAACAGACATTGAATATCCCGTTGAGCATGGTGAAGTTATTAATTACACATTGGATGGTTTATCAATACACCCAGTCACTACGAAGATACAGGCGTCCTTCCTAACTCAGTTGTCGGAGTTTAATGGTTGTGATAAGAGAAAACTGAGGTTGGATCAACAACATTGTAATTACTCCACAATACTAACCTAATTGACAGACTGAAAAGAAGAAAGCCTGTACTGAATAAAAATATTCCAAAACATGCATCCTGTTTGCAATAAGGCACTTAAATAATACTGTAATAAATGTGTCATTATGTTTGGGGCCAATCCAACACAACACATCACTGCGTGTCACTATTCATATTTTCAAGCATGGTGCTGCCTGCATCATGTTGTGGGTATGCTTGTCATCAGCAAGGACTAGGGAGTTTTTTAGGATAAAAATAAACAGAATAGAGATAAGCACAGCCAAACTCCTAGAGGAAAACCTGGTACAGTCTGCTTGAATTCACCTTTCAACAGGACAATAACCTGGGAAAGAAGAAGGAACCGCACACTGCTCTTGAGAGTATCACTGATCTTTAATAAGCTTTACTTATCGGCCTCACGACCTTCGTCAGAGCAGGACAATAACTTAAAACACAAGGTCAAATACACTGGAGTTGCTTACCAAGACAACATTAAATGTTCTTGAGTGGCCTAGTTACAACTTTGACTTAAATCGGCTTGAAAATCTATGGCAAGTCTTGAAAATGGCTGTCTAGCATTGATCAATAACCAACTTGACAGAGCTTGAATAATTAAAAAAATAATAATGTGCAAATATTGTACAATCCAGGTGTACAAAGAAAGATTCCCAGCTGTAATCGCTGCCAAAGGTGATTCTAACATGTATTGACTCAGGGGTGTGAATACTGATGTAAATGAGATATTTCTGTAATTCGCTTTGTCATTATGGGGTATTGTGTGTAGATGGGTGAGAATTATATTATTATATTATTATATTTAATCCATTTTAAATTCAGGCTGTAACACAACACAATACCCCATTATAACAAAGAGAAAACGTGTTATTTTATTTTTTTGCAAATGAAATTAAATGAAATACAGAAATATCTCATTTACATATAAAGTGAAACTGAGTATGGAAGCACTGTAGTTTATCTTTAGCTTTTGAAAATCCCCATTTAACATCATACAACAGAATCTGTATGATTTAAAGCTGGTTCTAAATTCGGGTAAAACAAAAGGCATGGTATTTTCAAATGCCAGGCATGTTACTAATCATGTCATTGCTACATTGGCTGGACATACTATAGAGCATGTCAAAGTGTAAAGATATTTGGGTGTGTGGGTTGATGACAAGCTGAGCTTCACTGTGCATGTTGGCTGGTCGTCATTGACCTTGCGTAGGCTTAAACACAGGTATACACTGATGTATTAGGCCATATTGGGTAAAATGAAATTTTATCTCTGTTATTTTTTTAATCAGGTCGGTAAATAAATATCAATTACGGTCCCATTCTCATTTGCTTCTAACAGTACCAAATATTAGAACAGGTCATGGTAGAAATAGTTTTAGTTACTCAGCTCCGTGGTCCTGGAATTCTCTCCTGAACATTTTAAAATGTGATGACCTAGTTTCGTTGGTGGAGTTTAAACACTTGATCGATGTATATATCATTGAGCTGTTTTTTAGTCAAGACTTTCATGTTTTTTAACGTAATATGTAATTGTTGTACTGTATGTATGTTTATAGTTGTGTTTAATGTTGTGTTAGTGTATGTAAGTTGTTTTGTCTGAAACTGTGTTCCCCCTGCTGCTATTGGACCAGGTCTCTCTTGGAAAATAGATATTATCTCAAAAGAGAAAAACCTTTATAAATAAAGGTTAAATAAAATGTAAAAAAATATTCACTGGAGATATCCAAAACAGTGAAACTGACTATAGGAGCACTATATTCACTGGAGATATCCTATACAGTGAAACTGACTATAGGAGCACTATATTCACTGGAGATATCCTATACAGTGAAACTGACTATAGGAGCACTATATTCACTGGATATATATTATACAGTGAAACTGACTATAGGAGCACTATATTCACTGGGGATATCCTATACAGTGAAACTGACTATCGGCAGGGACTGGGAAACTGGTCAGAATTGAAGGAATGATGGATGGCTCTAAATAAATTCTTGAGGGAACCCTGTTTCAGTCTTCCAGAGATTTGAGACTGAGACAGAGGTTTACCTTCCAGCAGGACAATGGCCCTAAGCATACTGCTAAAGCAACACTCGAGTGGTTTAAGGGGAAACATTTAAATGTCTTGGAATGGCCTAGTCAAAGCCCAGACCTCAATCCAATTGAGAATCTGTGGTATGACTTAGAATTGCTGTACACCAGCGGAACCCATCCAACTTGAAGGAGCTGGAGCAGTTTTGCCTTGAAGAATGGGCAAAAATCCCAGTGGTTAGATGTGCCAAGCTTATAGAGACATACCCCAAGAGACTTGCAGATGTAATTTCTGCTAAAGGTGGCTCTACAAAGTATTGACTTTGGGGGTTATGCACATTCAAGTACTCTGTTTTTTGTGTTATTTCTTGTTTGTTTCACAAGAAAAAATATTTTGCATCTTCAAAGTGGTAGGCATGTTGTGTAAATCAAATGATACAAACCCCCAAAAAATATATTTTAATTCCAGGTTGTAAGGCAACAACACAGGAAAAATGCCAAAGGGGGTGAATACTTTCACAAGCCACCTTATATAAAATGTTAAATATTACATGACATTACATTTCATAACACTTTTCACAACACATTAAGTGTCTTCCCTCAAGCCACTACTCAAATACCATTTATCTACATTGCATAATCCATGTTATCATGTGTGTAGAGTGCATGTGTTATCATGTGGGGAGGCAGGTAGCCTAGTGGTTAGAGCGTTAGACTTGTAACCGAAAGGTTGCAAGATTGAATCCCTGAGCTGACAAAGTAAAAATCTGTTGTTCTTCCCCTGAACAAGGCAGTTAACCCACTGTTCCTAGGCCATCATTTTAAATAAGAGTTTGTTCTTAACTGACTTGCCTGGTAAAACAAATGTGTGTGTGTTTCCCTGCTGTTTTTTGATCTGATTCTACTGCTGTCATCAGTTACTTGATGTGGAATGGAGTTCCATGTAGTCATGGCTCTATGTAGTACCGTGCACCTCCCATAGTCTGTTCTGGACTTGGGGACTGTGAAGAGACCTTTGGCGGCATGTCTTGTGGGGTATGCATGGGTGCGCTAGTAGTTTAAACAGACAGCTCGGTGCATTCAGCATGTTAATATTTCTCACACTGATGAAGTTAATCTCTCCTCTACTTTGATCCAAGAGAGAGTTAAATGCATATCATTAATATTAGCTCTCCGTGTACATTGAAGGGCCAGTTGTGCTGCCCTGTTCTGAGACAATTGTAATTTTCCTAAGTCCCTCTTTGTGGCACCTGACCACGACTGGACAAAACTAGGTGTAACAAAACTAGAGCCTGTAGGACCTGCCTTGTTGATAGCATTGATAACAAGGCAGAGCAGCGCTTTATTATGGACAGACTTCTCCCCATCTTAGCTACTGTTGTATTCAACATGTTTTAAAATATATATATATATTTTACCTTTATTTAACGAATTCTTACTTTCAATGACGGCCAAGGAACAGTGGGTTCACTTCCTTGTTCAGGGGCAGAACGACAGATTTGTACCTTGTCAGCTCAGGGATTCAATCTTGCAACCTTTCAGTTATTAGTCCAACACTCTAACCACTAGGATACCCTGCTGCCCCGTTTAGACTCTGAAAGTTTACAATCCAGGGTTTACTCCAAGTAGTTGAGTCACCTCAACTTCCTCAATTTCCACATAATTTATTCCAAGACTTAGTTGAGGCTTAGGATTTTAGTGAATGATATTTCCCAAATACAAAGCTTTTAGAAATATCCAATGCATAGAACAAACTGATGTATTACAGCAGGCTACATAATTACCTTAGGGAGCAGTGGACGTTCCCTTTTATTCTATACAAAGAGAAAAGAGGAAAGCAATAACGTTCTGTGTTCACTGTACATCCCTGTAGCTTTCCTCAGCAGTAGCACAGCGCTCGTCTGGCCTTGTGTTGTCAGTTCACTTTAGGAACTCAAATGCTATTAAAAAAAGGCATTTATAGAGGAACACTAAGCCTGAGACAAGCCTCTTGGTCTCTGCTCCCTGTGTGTGTGTGTGTGTGTGTGTGTGTGTGTGCGCGTGTTATGCCAACTGTGTGCCAGATCACAGGATGTCTTGTGGTACGGAAAGACAACAGCCCGACGGGACAGTAACCCTTTATGTACTGTCACCAACGCCACAGGGCCAGGACATGTCACCATAGAGATTACAAACTAATGTGGAAGGTAAACATTTGTTTGATCTCTACGCGTGTGACTTCATTCCCTTACTGATTCATACAGAGGATTCTGTTAGTATTAAAAGCTATTTTTATATCTTACATTAAATGGCCGCTGTTATTGGTGGCTGTATATGTATCAGTGGAATATAGCCTCCATTCCATTACTGCTTCATACAAGGAATCCTAAACATAACATGTTACATTAAATTGACGCTACTGTTGATGGTTGTATACAGTATATATTGGTGCCGATATTGGTGCCGAAATATACACTGAGTGTACAAAAGATTAGGAACATATATTGAATTGCACCAGCCTCCTTTTGCTCTCAGAACAGTCTCAATTCGTCGTGGGCATGGAGTCTACAAGCGTTTTGTCGAAAGCGTTTCACAAGGATGCTGGCCCATATTGACTCCAATGCTTCCCACAGTTGTGTCAAGTTGGCTGGATGTCCTTTGGGTGGTGGACCATGAAAAACCCAGCAGCTTTGCAGTTCTTGACACACTCAAACCGGTGCGTCTGGCACCTACTACCAGGAACTTAAATCTTTTGTCTTGCCCATTCACCCTCTGAATGGCACACATACACAATCCATGTCTCAATTGTCTCAAGGCTTAAAAATCCTTCTTTAACCTGTCTCCTCCCCTTCATCTACACTGATTGAAGTGGATTTAACAGGTGACATCAATAATGGATCACAGCTTTCACCTGGATTCACCTGGTCAGTGTGTCATGGAAAGAGCAGGTGTTCCTAATGTTTTGTGCACTCAGTGTATATAAATCAACACATGCCTGTGTATTTAGGTGCCTATTTAATTCAAGATCATATAAATAATTGAATGACTCCTATGATCCCATATACCACACCTTCAAATCATTTCTGAGGATTTTTTCCAGAAGAATTTCTCACGACCCCAAATTTAATGACACTTCCTGAAAATGGGTAAATGTACATTTTTACATCAACAAATAACCTTCAATTCATTACATTTTCACCTCATATCAAAATGTGAAAGAAACCAATAAATACATATACTCAATACAATTGTATTTTTCTAATTATATTTCACAAAAATGTTTGTATAATGTCCCATAATATTCAGTACTCTTAATTTAACAGAATTTTTTGGGCAACCCCACTGCAGTTTCCCTGTGACCCCACTAGGGGACGCTACAAAGACTTTGAATACCACTGCTGTGTACTATTGGTCCCATCGATGCCTAGATTGATTTAGACAGAGGTCCTGAACATAAAAGTCCAATATATTTGAAATTAACATCAGTATGCAGGCTAGCCTGGTCCCAGACCAGTTTGTGCTGAATAACTCCTATGGTCATTGCCATGATATAGAGTTGGCTATACAGCACAAACTGATCTGGGACCAGCCTATATGTATAGCAGGCAAATTAATGAAATAGAATGTCCATATCCTGCTGGTACAGGTGTTGGACGGAGATAAACAAGCTTATACAAAAGTAATGAAAGATGTTCACAGCACTGGAATACTAGATTCACCATAACAATCTCCAAAACAGACTCCAAAACATTTGGTTTTACCTGTTGTGTGTTTACTTAATGTAAATGAAGTATTTGTGTGTTTACTTTATGTAAATTACTTTTTGTTATTATGACACCAGAATGTAACAAACAGAAACCGTGTCTGTTTACTGTAAGAGACGGTATTCTTCTCTAATCGTTTATCACAATGTGTGGCGGTACTGCATCTCCAGACAAAAACAGCATTACAAAGGATTATGGTCAGGATTAAGGAGAATGGATGGACAGGGAAGAGGGAAGTATAAAATAAAATACACCATGAGATTAAAACATTCTGCTGTTTCCCGTACAGGTTTATTTCTAGAGCGCAAAAAAAATATTTCAACTACCATTTTCTTTCACAGAAATATGAGTGTCACAGTACAATATTTTTGTTATTTTGAGAGAGCAGTTCATTTACACAGTACATGGTCCATTAGGTACCTAACGTCTAAGGGGTTAGGTTCTCTATTCCTTTCTTCTACAAGTACAACTGCAGTAAGTTAAATGTCTGGTAGACACACCATAGCCAGAGCCTGAGGCAATGACCCCAAGAGCACTCACAATAGATAACCTTGACAGATAGAGATATCATCAATCGCTAGAGAGAAAGAGAGAGAGAGAGAGAGAGACAAAGGGGTAGAGAGAGAGGGGGGGAGGGGTAGAGAGAGAGAGAGAGGGTAGAGAGAGAGAGGGGGGTAGAGAGAGAGGGGGGGAGGGGTAAAGAGAGAGAGAGAGAGAAGGTAGAGAGAGGGGGTGTAGAGAGAGGGGGTAGAGAGAGAGAGAGCGGGTAGAAAGAGGGGGGATTAGAGAGAGAGAGAGAGAGAGAGAGAGAGAGATAGAGAGAGAGAGAAAGGGGGGTAGAGAGAGAGAGGGTTAGAGAGAGGGGGTTAGCGAGAGGGTAGAAAGAGAGAGAGAAAGAGAAGGGGGTAGAGAGAGAGAGGGTAGAAAGAGAGGGGTAGAGAGGGGGGGTTAGAGAGAGAGCGAGAGAGAGGAGAGAGAGAGAGAGAGAGAGAGAGAGAGAGAGAGAGAGAAAGGGGGTAGAGAGAGAGAGGGTTAGAGAGAGGGTAGAAAGAGAGAGAGAAAGAGAAGGGGGTAGAGAGAGAGAGGGTAGAGAGAGAGGGGGTAGAGAGAGGGGGGGTTAGAGAGAGAGCGAGAGAGGAGAGAGAGAGAGAGAGAGAGAGAGAGAGAGAGAGAGAGAAATGCAAAGAGAGGTAAGCAGCAGAGTGGAACTGGCTGAGCTGTTTCCAGTTCCAAAGTGATGGAGTCACAGTACAACAGAGAATATCACATTTCCCTGAGTCTCAGAGCAATACTGTTCATTTCCCATCCTAATGAAGACAAATCCATTCACAATCACAAAGGAGGAAAAGCTCCCTGCTCAGAGGAAAGGCACATTCATCCACACAGAGCTCCTACCACATAGAGTGTTTCACAGCTATCATTAAAGTAAAGCTCATCAAGTATACCGATTAAACCCTAGAGGTCGTTATGCAGACAGAGGTATCCTGACTCAGGTACTTTTGCAGAGCTAATAAATACTGCTAAGAGCCAATCAATCAATGACGTGTTAAACAATCAAGATGGTCAAAAGTCCTATTTAACATATAACGTACTCTGACAGCTTCCATCTAAGAAGACAAGACTGTAAATATTTTTTAGACAATAACAGGTTTAGTAAAAAGGGATTTGTAAATAAAGATATATAGTTAATTAACATGACAGGTTTATTGTGTGTGTGTGTGTGTGTGTGTGTGTGTGTGTGTGTGTGTGTGTGTGTGTGTGTGTGTGTGTGTGTGTGTGTGTGTGTGTGTGTGTGTGTGTGTGTGTGTGTGTGTGTGTGTGTGTGTGTGTGTGTGTGTGTGTGTTGCTGAAAGATTCTGATCTCACCATGACAACCACCTCGACTCTCCTCAGTCACACAAGGTGTGTGTGTATGTGTGTGTGTGTGTGTGTGTGTGTGAGAGTTCCTGTGTGCTTTCTGTGAGAGAGTGTGTGAGGTGGTGTGATAATAACAACTACAACAGAGTAACAGAGAGAGAGAAAGCCTTCCCATCGGGGTCGCTGCTAAAATCAACTTAATCATATCAACTTAATCATATCAACTTAATCATATCAACTTACTGACCTGGAAAAATTCTGCTTCACTACGTAAAAACCCCAAAAGCCCTCGCGAACATGACTCTCAGTGGGGCTGTGTGTATGTTTGTGTGTGTGTGTGTCTGTGTGTGTGTGTGTGTCTGTATGTGTGCCAGCGTGTGTGTGCATTCGTGCGTGTGTGTGTGTGTGCGTGTGTGTGTGTGTGTGTGTGTGTGTGTGTGTGTGTGTGTGTGTGTGTGTGTGTGTGTGTGTGTGTGAGACATGTGACAGAGCCTCCAATTATGAAATAGAGAGAGAGTAGAGCATGAGGAGAGGATGAACAGTCTACCCTACAGTAATACAGAAAACACAGTCTACCCTACAGTAATACAGAATACACAGTCTACCCTACAGTAATACAGAAAACACAGTCTACCCTACAGTAATACAGAAAACATAGTCTACCCTACAGTAATACAGAAAACATAGTCTACCCTACAGTAATACAGAAAACACAGTCTACCCTACAGTAATACAGAAAACCCAGTCTACCCTACAGTAATACAGAAAACACAGTCTACCCTACAGTAATACAGAAAACCTGATGCCTTCTGTTGTGAGAGAAGAGCCATATATCAACCACAGCCATTTTATACTTTCAACTGTAAAATGGAAAAAGTTGAGAGGAGAGAGGGAAGAAGAGAAAGGAGAGGAGGGTGGGAGCAGGAGGAAGAAGGAGAGCGAGAATGAGAGAGAAAAGTTGCGAGAGAAGGAGAGAGATAGGAGAGAGAGGGAAGAAGAGAAAGGAGAGGGGGGTGGGAGCAGGAGGAAGAAGGAAAGAGATGGGAGAGGAGTGGGAGAGAAGTGGGAGAGGAGTGGGAGAGAAGTGGGAGAGAGATGGGAGTGGGACAGGACTGGGAGAGAGATGGG
>NC_138312.1:56492500-56495000 GCF_965601325.2 Salmo salar | reverse complement strand
GGTTCATTTATTGTTTATGCACATTTTTCAAGGTGTCGCTTTATTTTTTTTATGGGAGCCTTAGAAAATGTCACGTTACAGCAGAGATCCTCTATTTTCCATAAAGAGGCTATAGAAGGCCAAGAAATGGTCAGAGAGGGCACTTCCTGTATGCAATCTTCTCAGGTTTTGGCCTGCCATATGAGTTCTGTTATACTCACAGACACCATTCAAACAGTTTTAGAAACTTTAGGGTGTTTTCTATCCAAATCAAACAATTATATGCATATTCTAGTTTCTGGGCAGGAGTAATAACCAGATTAAATCGGGTACGTTTTTTGTCCGGCCGTGAAAATACTGCCCCCTATCCTAAACAGGTTAAACAAACAAACACATCTAATATGGGCTGTCTGTTGGGGGGGGCTGGCTCTAATATGGGCTGTCTGTTGGGGGGGGGGGGGGGGGGGCTGGCTCTAATATGGACTGTCTGTTGGGGGGGCTGGCTCTAATATGGGCTGTCTGTTGGGAGGGCTGGCTCTAATATGGGCTGTCTGTTGGGGGGGGGGCTGGCTCTAATATGAGCTGTCTGTTGGGGGGGGGGCTGGCTCTAATATGGGCTGTCTGTTGGGGGGGGCTGGCTCTAATATGGGCTGTCTGTTGGGGGGGGCTGGCTCTAATATGGGCTATCTGTTGGGGGGGGGCTGGCTCTAATATGGGCTGTCTGTTGGGGGGGGCTGGCTCTAATATGGGCTGTCTGTTGGGGGGGGGGCTGGCTCTAATATGGGCTGTCTGTTGGGGGGGCTGGCTCTAATATGGGCTGTCTGTTGGGGGGGCTGGCTCTAATATGGGCTGTCTGTTGGGTGGGCTGGCTCTAATATGGGCTGTCTGTTGGGTGGGGCTGGCTCTAATATGGGCTGTCTGTTGGGGGGGGGCTGGCTCTAATATGGGCTGTCTGTTGGGGGGGGGCTGGCTCTAATATGGGCTGTCTGTTGGGTGGGGCTGGCTCTAATATGGGCTGTCTGTTGGGGGGGGGCTGGCTCTAATATGGGCTCTGTTGGGGGGGCTGGCTCTAATATGGGCTGTCTGTTGGGGGGGGCTGGCTCTAATATGGGCTGTGCGTTGGGGGGGCTGGCTCTAATATGGTCTGTCTGTTGGGGGGGGCTGGCTCTAATATGGGCTGTCTGTTGGGGGGGGCTGGCTCTAATATGGACTGTCTGTTGGGGGGGCTGGCTCTAATATGGGCTCTCTGTTGTGGGGGACTGACTCTAAAATGGGCTGTCTGTTGGGGGGGCTGGCTCTAATATGGGCTGTCTGGTGGGGGGGGGCTGGCTCTAATATGGGCTGTCTGTTGGGAGGGCTGGCTCTAATATGGGCTGTCTGTTGGGGGGGCTGGCTCTAATATGGACTGTCTGTTGGGGGGGGGGGGCTGGCTCTAATATGGACTGTCTGTTGGGGGGGGGGGGTGGCTGGCTCTAATATGGGCTGTCTGTTGGGGCGGCTGGCTCTAATATGGGCTGCGTGTTGCGATTTAACTCCTCATTGAGAAGATCCCAAGTGGCCCAGCATTACTCTGCTCCAGGGAGAGGAACAGAGGAACAGAGAACTCCAGAGAAGCAGGGTAAGGAGTGAGGGGGATGGGTAGCAGCATTATAGTTATGAACAGTAGGGGTTACAAACCATAGCATCTGACAAAAACTGAAGCGAACAATAAATACATTTTCTTCACTACCAATTAGGATAAATCTGACCTGACGTTAGAGGACTATGCTAATGGTTAGTGAAAAGATAATCCTCTCAATCCCCGAGACAAAAGAGGTACGGCACTAATTGTAAGTCTCTCTGGATAAGAGCGTCTGCTCAATGACTAAAAGGTACACGTACAGTTGATATGCATTGTAGTAAATTGGAGAAGAAGAAGCTAGCAGCTGACCAAAGCCAGTCCATTACACACACACACACACACACACACACACACACACACACACACACACACACACACACACACACACACACACACACACACACACACACACACACACACACACACACACACACACACACACACACACACACACACACACACACACACACACACACACACACACACACACACACACACAGGAACTTTTAATGAGGTCACTATGCTCTTATTTGCATGGGTCTGGGAGTGAGACAGCCTCACACCTCTCATTATCCCCTTCCCCCCTCTCCTCTCCCCTCTCCCCCTGTGGACTCAGAACCAGAGTCCCCGTGGTTATCACTCTCCCCCCTCCCCTCTCCCCTCCCCCTCTCCTCTCTCCCCCTCTACTCTCTCCCCCTGTGGACTCAGAACCAGAGTCTCCGTGGTTATCACTCTCCCCCCTCCCCCTCTCCCCTCCCCCTCTCCTCTCTCCCCCTCTACTCTCTCCCCCTGTGGACTCAGAACCAGAGTCTCCGTGGTTATCACTCTCCCCCCTCCCCCTCTCCCCTCCCCCTCTCCTCTCTCCCCCTCTACTCTCTCCCCCTGTGGATTCAGAACCAG
>NC_138312.1:56447500-56490000 GCF_965601325.2 Salmo salar | reverse complement strand
TGACGCCAACAATCAGTCAGGGGACCAGCTTTAATATGGACATAAAAAAATAAAGATGATTTGTTTTGTCATTATTGTTGTAATAACAATAAAAAATCAGTATAATATAAGTATATTTTATTATATTATATTCTACCCAGCACAGTCAGCCTCCACCAAACCGCACAGCTTTCAGAGTAAAAGCCAACTAGGCCAGGTCAGGGGCTAGAGGTCAAGCATTAGGGGTCAGGAATCAGGGCCCCTTCGTGCCAGTGGGAAATCACCCTGCTGCCCTGCGGTGCTGTCAGACTTGGCAGGCTGGTGATGCCAGGAAGCCTTCCTGTGCCCCTCACTCCGAGTCTGCCACCCAGCAATGACAGTCTGTAAACCAGGTGCCAACATAACCAGGCAGGGAGGCAGGCTGGCAGGCAGGGAGGGAGGGAGCCAGACAGACAGGGAGATGGAGGGAGGCAGGGAGGCAGGGAGACGGGACAGGCAGGCAGAAAAGCAGACAGGCGGCCAGGGAGACAGGTAGGCAGACAGGCAGACTGCCAGACTGCCAAAGCGCCTAGTTCCCCAGAGCCCTGGAGCATCTGTTAACACTGGCAGACAGACAGACAGGAAGGCAGGATGTCCCAGGACATACTGTACACTACAGTATGCATGAATAAATGGAGCAAAAGTCCAACGTCCTCTCCACCTCTCTTCTGGCAATCTTCTTCATCAACTGCTGGATGTCAGAGAGCTGAAATACTGTGTGATGTTTGACAAACTGTTTCTGAAACAATGATGATATTTAAAATAGATATATTTACAATTATAATCCATGTTACAGTAAAATATTACCATGATAATGACCATTCAGATGATCAAGAGCTGAAAAGCAGCTTAGTGTAGAACAGACGACCCTTAATGCATCATCTCTACCAGTCGTTTAGACAAAATGGCAGCTAGAAAATCTGCTGCAGCAAACAGAGATACAAACGATACGTTGTTGTTTTTCCTCCAAAAGCATATGCCTAAATCACCTTAACTTCAATTCCACCTCAAACACATCTGTGCTACCTCTTCATCTTTTTTGTGAGGGGGGGTTGCCATAGCAATATAGAGGGATTTTATAGTTCTCTGATATTTGGTGGACACTGGATAAAGAGGGAGGGAGGGAGGGAGGGAGGGAGGGAGGGAGGGTTGGTGAGTTGGTGTGAAACAGAAAGTAAACAGAGGCAGATGGTCTTCACAGTCTCTATCTCACACACACACACACACACACACACACACACACACACACACACACACACACACACACACACACACACACACACACACACACACACACACATTTTAAATACTTTATTGAATCGACAAATCACATCACAATCCCAAAGGACTCAACAATTTCAGCTGCACCATTGAGAGCATCCTGACTGGTTGTATTACCGTCTGGTATACAACTGCACCGCCCGCGACTGGAAGGTCCTTCAGAGGGTGGTGCAAACGGCCCAGCCATCCAGGAACCTATATATCTGGCAGTGTCTGAGAAAGCCACAAAAAATTGTTAAAGACTCCAGCCACCTGAGACATGCCCCGTTCTCTATGCTCCCGTCTGACGATGCACCCCCCCCATAAAATGTATATATTTTCAATTAATATTATTATTATTATTTTTTATGTTTTTTTCAGGGTGTGCTGCAACGCCCAATCTTCCCCCAGCGATGACCAGTGTGTCAAGGCTCAGACAAACAGACTCCTAAACAGCTTCTATCCCCTGGCCATAAGCATGTTAAATGACTGACAACTACTCCCTCTCCCCCAGACTCTCCCACAGACTCTCCCACAGACTCTCCCACAGACTCTCCCGCAGACTCTCCCATAGACTCTCCCACAGACTCTCCCGCAGACTCTCCCGCAGACTCTCCCGCAGACTCTCCCATAGACTCTCCCACAGACTCTCCCACAGACTCTCCCACAGACTCTCCCACAGACTCTCCCACAGACTCTCCCACAGACTCTCCCGCAGACTCTCCCATAGACTCTCCCACAGACTCTCCCACAGACTCTCCCACAGACTCTCCCACAGACTCTCCCACAGACTCTCCCACAGACTCTCCACAGACTCTCCCATAGACTCTCCCATAGACTCTCCCACAGACTCTCCCACAGACTCTCCCACAGACTCTCCCACAGACTCTCCCACAGACTATCCACACTGACTCTGTGCCCATCTACAAGTCTCTACCCACTCAGACACAACCTACACTGCTGCTAAAATTATTATTGATCAGATGTATTACTCCATTACGATGCTGTCCATTGATTTTTGACGGTCATAACCAATAGTATCTATCTATTTATCCTGCTACTGGTCACTAGTACTCCTGTTGACATGTATATATTAGCATTAGATACATATTTATATATTCCTGAACCAGTCACCTTTCAGCCCTGTTTACATGTATATCCCACTCCAGTACCACTGCACATTGAATAAGGTATTGGCACTGACCTGTATATACAGTGCATTCAGAAAGTATTCAGACCCCTTCACTTTTTCCACATTTTGTTACGTTACAGCCTTATTCTAAAATGTATTAAATCGTTTTTTCCCCTCATCAGTCTACACACAATACCCCATAATGACATCACAATAACCCATAATGACATCACAATACCCCATAAGGAGAAAGCAAACAGTTTTTTTGAAATGTTTGCTAATTAAAAAAACGGAAATATCACATTACGGTTTAGTTATATTTCAGTCTTCTGTGATGTATATAAAGTGTAATATTGGGATGCAAACTCAAAATGTAATACATTTCAACTCTATATCTGACATGGTACAGGTGTCTTCTTTCTTTAAGCCCATAACCATGTCTGTGAGGTGGATACTTTTGTTTCAAAGTAGATTTGATCAAGACTACCCAGAAACACTCTGTGTGACCCTGATTTAGTCCACTGCAGTAAAATGCACTCAAAAGAACAAAAATCACCTTCTCCTCCACACAGTTAGGCTGACCATAACAGCTGAAACAGAGCAGTACCTTCTCCTCCACACAGTTAGGCTGACCATAACAGCTGAAACAGAGCAGTACCTTCTCCTCCACACAGTTAGGCTGACCATAACAGCTGAAACAGAGCAGTACCTTCTCCTCCACACAGTTAGGCTGACCATAACAGCTGAAACAGAGCAGTACCTTCTCCTCCACACAGTTAGGCTGACCATAACAGCTGAAACAGAGCAGTACCTTCTCCTCCACACAGTTAGACTGACCATAACAGCTGAAACAGAGCAGTACCTTCTCCTCCACACAGTTAGGCTGACCATAACAGCTGAAACAGAGCAGTACCTTCTCCTCCACACAGTTAGGCTGACCATAACAGCTGAAACAGAGCAGTACCTTCTCCTCCACACAGTTAGGCTGACCATAACAGCTGAAACAGAGCAGTACCTTCTCCTCCACACAGTTAGGCTGACCATAACAGCTGAAACAGAGCAGTACCTTCTCCTCCACACAGTTAGGCTGACCATAACAGCTGAAACAGAGCAGTACCTTCTCCTCCACACAGTTAGACTGACCATAACAGCTGAAACAGAGCAGTACCTTCTCCTCCACACAGTTAGGCTGACCATAACAGCTGAAACAGAGCAGTACCTAGCCAGCAGCCTTGCTGTGGTCTTAAGCAGGCCTGCAATCTGGAGGCCACATACAGTAATCCTATGTAGGTGTCCCAGACTGCCAGACATCAACACCACCAACCTGTCCTGGCCAATGGCAGCATTCTGGTACATAGAATGGGAGACAGAGGGGTCAGTACAGTGCAGAGCAGTGGCTTTCCCCTGCAGCCTCAGGCCAGTCCAGTGTTGCCGTAGCTGCATCTGTCTGATACCGAGGTTGTGTGTCAGTTTGTGTCCATCTGGGCTCCACTGCAGTCCGGTTGAACAGGTCGTTGAGGACCGGCCAATCTGACCAGACTACAAAGCTCAAACACGCACGCACACACACACAGACACACTCCCTACACTCCCTCATGCATGCACCTGTTAACGTAAGTGGCTCCTGCACTTTGGGGTCACATTGTTGTCCAACAGCCAAAGAATGCTGAATTTTTGGGGGGGCAGGGACTTTTTTTTGCCTGATTTAGATATGTTTCTGACATTTTGGTAAGCTATTTGTTAGTCAACTTATCAATACATTTTATACATGGAGCTTCTCTTTTGTTATTACATGTTGCCCTAGAAGATGAAATAAACCCTTGCTCAGCAGAAAAATGTCATAAATCGATAGAATTAAAGCTTCAATCTAGTTGACATCAGTAAAGTTTTCTCTGTCATCTCTTCTTCTTACATGAAGCGAAGACATTTAGGGACCAGGGAGAAAATGCAATAACTCAACAACAAAAAAAACAGGAAAGATTTCCTGTGCAGAATTTCCAAATGACATCAGTTTGACCGGTTGTAAGGAAATGGAAAGCTGTGAAAACAACCAAAAATATTTCTGATAATATTTGAGTTTGGCGTAGATGCATATTTTATGTGGTTGAAATGCTATCATCTTTTATGATGCTGATAAGTATAGCACAATTACAGACAGTCCCTAACTTGGAATTCGCATTCTTTCAAGATTCTATCAAATATAAATCTAATTTCTCCACTCCTGTTCACGAATCTAAATTTTATTACATTTGGTGTATCATCTTACTGCAAGAAATGGTTAATTCTGCAGGAGTACATTTTATGGGTATATGAGATGTTATAAACTCAGCAAAAAAAGAAATGTCCTCTCACTGTCAACTGCGTTCATTTTCAGCAAACTTCACGTGTAAACATTTGTATGAACATAACAAGATTCAACAACAGACATAAACTGAACAAGTTCCACAGACATGTGACTAACAGAAATTGAATAATGTGTCCATGAACAAAGGGGGGGTCAAAATCAAAAGTAACAGTCAGTATCTGGTGTGGCCACCAGCTGCATTAAGTACTGCAGTGCATCTCCTCCTCACGGACTGCACCAGATTTTCCAGTTCTTGCTGTGAGATGTTACCCCACTCTTCCACCAAGGCACCTGCAAGATCCGGGACATGTCTGGGGGGAATGGCCCTAGCCCTCACCCTCCGATCCAACAGGTCCCAGACGTGCTCAATGGGATTGAGATCCGGGCTCTTCGCTGGCCATGGCAAAACACTGACATTCCTGTCTTGCAGGAAATCATGCACAGAATGAGCAGTATGGCTGGTGGCATTGTCATGCTGTAGGGTGATGTCAGGATGAGCCAGCAGGAAGGGTACCACATGAGGGAGGAGGATGTCTTCCCTGTAACACACAGCGGAAGACATTCCTTCGACGATAAACGCGAATCCGACCATCACCCCTGGTGAGACAAAACCGCGACTCATCAGTGAAGATCACTTTTTGCCAGTCCTGTCTGGTCCAGTGACGGTGGGTTTGTGCCCATAGGCGATGCTGTTGCCGGTGATGTCTGGTGAGGACCTGCCTTGCAACAGCCCTACAAGCCCTCAGTCCAGCCTCTCTCAGCCTATTGCCGACATTCTGAGCACTGATGGAGGGATTGTGCATTCCTGGTGTAACTCGGGCAGTTGTTGTTGCCATCCTGTACCTGTCCCGCAGGTGTGATGTTCAGATGTACCGATCCTGTGCAGGTGTTGTGACACGTGGTCTGCCACTACGAGGACAATCAGCTGTCCGTCCTGTCTCCCTGTAGCGCTGTCTTAGGCGTCTCACAGTACGGACATTGCAATTTATTGCCCTGGCCACATCTGCAGTCCTCATGCCTCCTTGCAGCTTGCCTAAGGCACGTTCATGCAGATAAGCAGGGACCCTGGTCATCTTTCTTTTGGTGTTTTTCAGAGTCAGTAGAAAGGCCTCTTTAGTGTCCTAAGTTTTCATAACTGTGACCTTAATTACCTACAGTCTGTAAGTTGTTAGTGTCTTAACGACCGTTCCACTGGTGCATGTTCGTTAATTGTTTATGGTTCATTGAACAAGCATGGGAAACAGTGTTTAAACCCTTTACAATGAAGATCTGTAAAGTTATTTGGATTTTTACGAATTATCTTTGAAAGACAGGGTCCTGAAAAAGGGATGTTTTTTTGTTATTGTTGCTGAGCTTAGTACAGTAGGCTAAAGCTCCCTTGATGTGCCATATTGTAAGGGTTGAGGAACTGGTGGCAGTGAAGTCAGATGCAGGAGAGCAGAAATAGGTAATAACCGGAGCAGTTTAATACAAAACCCACGGCAATACAAAAGAACCTACATGGGTACAAAACCCGACACGCACCAGTAACATGGAGTACAAGCACTTACAAACAAACAATTCCACACAAGGACATGGGGGAGCAGAGGGA
Organism: Salmo salar; assembly: GCF_965601325.2. Taxonomy (NCBI): domain Eukaryota; kingdom Metazoa; phylum Chordata; class Actinopteri; order Salmoniformes; family Salmonidae; genus Salmo; species Salmo salar. The sequence continues at coordinate 56,483,655 of NC_138312.1, read as the reverse complement.
AACCAGGTGTGTAAGAAAACAAGACAAAACAAATGGAAAATGAAAAGTGGATCAACGATGGCTAGAAGACCGGTGACGCCGACCGCCGAACACCGCCCGAACAAGGAGAGGAAATGACTTTGTTGGAAGTCGTGACACATATGCCTATTTGAAGTCCTCATCTTGTTACTGTTGAATTTATACAGTGCCTCACAATCATGACACATAGCCACAGAGCCGGCACCGCTATCTTCCTCTTTTACCACTTCACCAAATCTTTCCCAAACATTACTTTTTTAACTCTCCATTTCACATCTTTTCTCTTATTGAATTAAACTTGTCCTTTTTGCCTGCATGGATAGATTTTTCTGTCCGTTCCCAAAAGCCTTTGGCGATTGGCGTGTAGGCTCTCTGGCGAGCGTACAGTTATGCCCTAAAGTTTATAGACTTCTGCACTGATGCTAATGAAATTAAACATCTCAACGTAGCGTAAAGATATAAACTGTACAATTTATATAAGTTATGGATTTTTATAAGGTATTGTTTTCTTTTTATTTCCTTCATCCAATCAATGTTGAATGACCCTAAACACACCCGCCCTCCGGATATCACAACGGGGACTGTGGGCTATGAGTCAACCAGCACATCACTACAGCATGACCAATCTACCTAGACTCTTTACTGGATGAGAGGACATTTTATCTGTCACTGAAACCAGAGACGACTGCAGTCTGTACCTCCAGCACACCACCAAACCAAAAGAAAGGTTGAGGAGGAAAAAGATCTCGGGTGACTCTCAAATGGCACCCTATTCTCTATGTAGTAGACTACTTTTGCACCGGGGCCCATAGGACTCTGGTCAAAAGTAGTGCACAATACAGGAAATAGGGTGACATTTGAGACATATCCCTCCTCTCTCTGTTCAGGGTTGGTCAGGAGTACCTCCTTGGGATAGGCTGTCTAGCTCCTGTGTTCAGGTTTGGGTTAGTATTTGTCCTAAATGGCAACTTATTTCCTATATAGTGCACTACTTTTGACCAGGGCCCAAGCAAGTCTAGTAATTCATTATATATGGAATAGGGTGGCATTTAGGAGCCTGACTTAGTGTCTCTGGGCAAGGATGTCGATAGCGTCACATCAGCTTGTATCTGACGTGCTATGAGTGTCACACCCTGATCTGCTTCACCAGTCCTTGTTATTGTCTCCACCCCCTCCAGGTGTCGCTTGTTTTCCCCAGTGTATTTATCCCTGTGTTTCCTGTCTCTCTGTGCCAGTTGTCTTGTATGTTCCAAGTCAAGCAGCGGTTTTCCCCATTCTCCTGCCTTCGCTATTCTCCTTTTTCTAGTCCTCCCGGTTTTGACCCTTGCCTGTTTCTGGACTATGTACCCGCCTGCCTGACCATTCTGCCTGCCTTGACCTCGAGACTGTCTGCCACTCTGTACCTCCTGGACTCTGAACTGGTTTAGACATTTTGCCTGTCCCCGGCCATTCTCTTGCCTTACCCTATTGGATTAATAAATATTGTAAGACTCCAACCATCTGCATCTGGGTCTCGCCTTGTGTCATGATAATGAGAGAGACAGTAAAGACACAGATCATGACTCAAGCAGAGTGACATAAAGAAAACATCTCTCTCTGACTCCCCCCAAAAAGACAAGAGGACAAAAAAACCTCTCATGCAGGGATGGGAAGGCTTTTATGGCTCGAAGACAGAATACAATGTGCAGACGGACATGTTCGCAGGCAGAGTATCATCTGAAGCCACAATGTGGCTTTAAATGTGCCAACCAAAACATTTGACCTACCAAAGTGCTTTATAGAGGACCAGACTGGAACAGGTATGTAAGAGGTGTTCAGCTGCTCTTGGAGAACAAGTGGAAGCTGACAGCAAAAATGTTATCTCTTGTTGAAAGCGTTTGAAAGGGTTTAACTTGTCCTCTATCTTAAGAGTGAATGAACACCTCTCACAGTACCTCTTACATATCCCATCTTAGAGTCTGAATGCCTCTCACAGTACCTCTCTCATATCCCATCTTAGAGTCTGAATGCCTCTCACACTACAGTACCTCTCACACATCCCATCTTAGAGTCTGAATGCCTCTCACACTACAGTACCTCTCACATATCCCATCTTAGAGTCTGAATGCCTCTCACACTACAGTACCTCTTACATATCCCATCTTAGAGTCTGAATGCCTCTCACACTACAGTACCTCTCACATATCCCATCTTAGAGTCTGAATGCCTCTCACACTACAGTACCTCTCACATATCCCATCTTAGTGTCGGAATACCTCTCACACTACAGTACCTCTCTAAGATCCCATCTTAGTGTCTGAATGCCTCTCACACTACCTCTCTCATATCCCATCAGCACCTCAAAAAGTGAAAAAGACAACCGCCAACCCACCTCAACAGCTAGCCTAGCTCCATATCCACCCCTTTGACCTCTTCAACAATCTAGCTACAATACTAATGGATTGTGTGTACTGTATGTAGCTTCATATTTAACCCCTTGACCCCCTCAACTACTCACCCATTATGGGAGAGCCTCTTGTGCAGCTAAGGGGGTTCAGGAAGCTAATTAACACTACAGTATCACATCAAGCAGTACGCCCTGCTGTGGAGACAACAGCACACTGATTGAGACATAGAAATATAATACATAGATTCAATTTCTATGACTACAGCCTTCTGTGGTTTGTATGGTGCTACACACACACACCGACAACACACACACACACCGACAACACACACACACACACACACCGACAACACACACACACACACACACACCGACAACACACACACACACAACACACACACACACACCGACAACACACACACACACCGACAACACACACACACACCGACAACACACACACACACACACACACCGACATGGTGCTACTCTTGATTAGTCTAGCTCTAGTCCAGTTTCTGATTGTGGTTCATGAAAGAGCTGAGGACTGAGGAGGCTGGGCCAGGCAGAATAATTCCAATCCAGGGATAGAGGGGTGAGGAGGAGTGATGAAAGAGAGAGGGGAGAGAGAGAGAGAGAGAGAGAGAGAGAGAGCAAGAGAGAGAGAGAGAGAGAGAGAGAGAGAAAGCTAGATAGAGAACGCTTGAGAGAGAAAGAGAGAACGTTAGAAAGAGAGAGAACGAGAGAGAGAACGCTAGAGAGTGAGAGGAGTCGAGAGGGGAGGAGAGATAGAAAGACAAAGTGAGAGAGGCTTAACAGCTTACAGTACCTGCAGAGGAGGGTGGTCTGGCTGAGTCTTAAATGAATCAATAGTGTATTATCACTCTGAGACCCAGGGGCTAGCTAGCTCGAGCTAGCTAGCTTGAGCTTGCCTCGCTTCACTTGCAGACAACCCACTACTGTCTATTGGGAGAGACTAGCACTATGCTGGCACAATCAATAATACCAACATGCAGGGAGCGAACCGCTCCTACACAAGCATCGTACTGAACATTCACAGCTAATTCTCTACTCAATGAACCAGGAAATGAAATAACAGTATTTAACTTTTAGATTGAATAATAAGGAACATTGTTGTTGATTATGACATGTTTATGTACTGCTTATGAATATGTTATGAATGGGTAATGAAGTCTTTATGTAGCCTGAGTACCCTTCCGACAGGTAAACGGATGAATAATCACCAGCGTGTCACAACCTGAACAGAGCAGGGAACAGGCACATGTTTTACCCTCACACTACTCTCTATCTGCCATGACCTTTTTTTGTGCCAGTGAACGTGACAGAATGGATGCACTCATTGTTAAACACACACACACACACCAGGGGTTGGAACCGGTTCAGGGAACACACCCAAAAAATGTAGAAGAAAATAAATAATTCAAGGAACAGAAACGGAACCGGGAACGACAGTGTTCCATACTGTTCCGGAACAGAACCGTTATTTTAAAAGCATGGGAAACTGGTTAATAACGCTATTTTACATTACAGGCTGTTTTTTCTAGTCCCACAAAATACCGCAACAATGTACAGTATCTATGCAAAGCCCTCACTCTGTCACTCAGAAACTTGTTCCAGTGTCTGTCTGCCTACCAGCTGATAAGTATAATTGTTTTGTCTTTATCTGTTGTGGTCTAGTACTGTCTTTTTGCTAGCTAGGGTCATCTACTTTAAGAGCTACCTGTCTTCCCAGTGGCCTCCTTGGTGTGTGAACTGCTGACTGCTCATCATTTGCAGATAGTTGTTGACACATGAACCCGGATTAAAGGGCAGGGCAATTTGTGACTTGTTTTGGTAATCAGTGGCTGTATTGGAGGGGGAGTGGTTTCACCTCTCCTAGGCAATCAGCAATTAGTACAGGGAGGTGAGCGCTCCATCTCTGCAAGGCAATTAGCAATTAGTGTCAGTTCTTCAGTCTCCACTGGTTTCTCAGCAGCAGCTATAAGCGGTGGTTGTGCCAGAGGCGGTTTTGTCGCAGAAACAAAGACAGTTCTGCCAAGTTGTTCGAGGAAGGAAAGTGAGGATTATTCCACACCACTCTCTCACTTGAGTATCTTTCCCAGTTATTTACAGATTATCCATTTTTTTTGCTAATTTTGTAGCTTTGGCAACTAGGTGTGTTTTTCTATACCTGTTCGCACCTCTCCCTGTAGTCTTTAGAGACACTCCCCACCCCTTGGCTGCAACCCTTCTAATTTAGAGTTCCCTGCACGCACAGCCCATGTGGAATTCCTGGTCTCTGGCAACATTTTTAACTGCCGATCTGCGGTCAAGAACGCCAAGTTCATCTGAGCCTATGCTGCCCTTCAGTCCCTTGACTTTTTGGTCCTGACGGAGACATGGATCACCCCAGAGAACACTGCTACTCCAGCTGCTCTTTCTTCATCTGGCTACGTTTTCTCTCATGGACCGAGAGCATCTGGTCGTCGCGTTGATGGTCGTCACGGTGATGGCACAGGGCTACTAATTTGTCTTTTCTCCCTCTCCTACCTGTCCATCTCCTCATTTGAATTCCATTTTGTCACTGTCACTTGTCCACTCAAGTTGAACATTATTGTCATCTATCACCCACCAGATGACCTTGGAGAATTCCTAAATGAGCTTGACACCTTGATAAGCTGATTTCCTGGCGACTGCTCACCGTTCTTTGTCCTTGGCGATTTCAACCTCCCGACGTCTACCTTCGATTAATTTCTGTCCAACTCTCTTTCCCCTCCTTGCCTCTTTTGACCTCTTCCTGAACCCCATTTCCCAATCCCCTCCAAGTCATAAGGCAGGCAACATATTTGACCTTATTTTTACTATAGGCTGTTCTACTAATCTCACTGTAACCCCCCTCCAGGTTTCTGATCACTACTTTGTTTCCTTGTCTGTCTCCCTCTCCTCCAACCCTAACCACTCAGCCCCTTCCCTGATAGTCAAACACTGTCACAATCTTCTCTCTCTCCCACTACTCTCTTCTCTTATCTCTCCCTTCTGCTACATCCTTGTCCTTCCTGATTCTGCCTCTTCGACCCTACTCTCCTCCCTTTCTGCATCCTATACTCACACTGTCCCCTTTTCTCCCAGCTGGTTCTCCCCTCCTTCTCCGTGACTGAGTGACTCATTGCAAGCTTACAGAACAGGGCTGCGGGCAGCTGAACAAAAATGGAGGAAAACTGAACTTCTGGAGGACATCTCATCCTTTCACTCCCCCCTCTCTACCTTATATTCCTCTGTATCTGCTGCTAAAGCCACTTTCTACCACTCTAAATGTCAAGCTTCTGCCTCTAACTTTAGGAAACTCTTTTCCACCTTCTCCCTCCTTAATCCTTCACCGCTCCGTCCTCCCTATCTGCAGACTAATTTGTCAAACACTCTGAAAAGAAGGCTGACGACATCCACTACTCATTCCCTCAGCCTATTAAGTCCACTGGTCTCCCTCACACATAACTACTCTATGCCTTGATCTGTCTCCCATCTCTCTCCAGATGACTACCTGCAACTACTGACAACCTGTCTGCTCGACCCCCATATGTCCTCTCTTCTCCAGACCATCTCTGGAAACCTTCTCCCATTCCTCACTTCCCTCATCAACTCATCCCTGACCACTGTCTCCTCTGACTTCAAAATGGCCCGAGTCGCTCCCCTCAGAAAACCAACAATCGACTCATCTGACGTCACAAATCTTTGAACTGCATCCCTTTGTATTCTTCCAAAAAACTTAAGTGTGCTGTCTCTGATCAACATTCTCATTATCTTTCTTAAAACAATCTTCTTGACCCTAACCAGTCAGGCTTCAAGACGGATCACTCAACCAAGACTGCTCTTCTCTATGTCACGAAGGCACTCCACATTGCCAAAGCGGACTCTCTCCTCTGTTCTCATCTTCCTAGATCTATCCACTGCCTTCAACATCAACCATCAGATCCTCCTCTCCACCCTCTCAAGGCTGGGCATCACAGGCTCTGCACACTCTTGAATGGCATCCTACCTGGCAGGCCACTCCTACCAGGTAACGTGGAGAGGAGCTCTGTCTCGGAGACTCTCACTATTCGTGTCCCCCAGAGCTCGGTTCTAGGTCCTCTCGCTCTCTTTACACCAAGTCACTCGGCTCTGTCATATCCTCTCATGGTCTCTCCTATCATTGCTATGCGGATGACACTCAACAACCCCCCCCCCCTTTCTAACACTCAGGTGGCGACATCTCTGCGTGCCTGGCAGATATCTCAACTTGGATGTCGGCCCACCACCTCCAGCTCAACCTCAACAAGACAGAGCTGTTCTTCCTCCCGGGGAAGGCCTGCCTGCTCTAAGACCTCCATCAAGGTTGAAAACTCCACGGTGTCACCCTCCCAGATTGAAAAGAACCTTGGCATGACCCAGGACAACACCCTGTCGTTCTCTGCAAACATCAAAGCAGTGACTCGCTCCTGCAGGTTCATGCTCTACAACATCCAGAGAGTGCGACCCTACCTCACACAGGAAGAGACACAGGTCCTAATCCAGGCACTTGTCATCTCCCGTCTGGACTACTGCAACTCGCTGTTGGCTGGGCTCCCTGCTTGTGTCATCAAACCCCTGCAATTTATCCAGAATGCTGACCTGGTGTTCAACCTTCCCAAGTTCTCCCACTCCGCTCCTCCGTACACTCCACTGACTTCCAGTCGAAGCTCACATCCACTAAAAGACTATGGTGCTTACCTACGGAACAGCAAGAGGAACTGCCCCTCCCTACCTTCAGGCTATGCTCAAACCCTACACCCCAACCTGAGCACTCCGTTCTGCCTCCTCTGGTCTCTTGACCCTCCCACCCCTACGGTGGAACCAGTTTCCCCCTGAAGCTAGGACAGCACATCTTCAGAAAACATCTGAAACCCTTCCTCTTCAAACATTATCTTAAATAATCCTCCTCACGCCCCCATTTTTCACCTAGTGGTGAAAAATGTCCTGACTATGATATGTCGTTGTCCCACCTAGTGCATTCATCTAAAGATAGCTATCTGTAAGTCGCCCTGGATAAGAGCATCTGCTAAATTATGTAAATATAAGTAACAAGATGCCCAGCGCTTCAAGCCTCCTCCCCATCCCTCTCTCGCTCTTTCCCCATCTGCAAAATGTCAGTCACATTTTGTGCCATAGGTTACACCTGTCTGTCCATCACTCATGTAAACATCTAGCTTGCCTGCTTTATCCACACTGATTGCTAAATACAAAACACGGTTGATTTCACAGGTTAAAACGGAACAATATGAACCAGTACTTTTCAGTGGAACGGAACAAAAAAAATAGTTATTTTTAGAACGCAATGATTGGAAAATAATTTTGGTTCCAACCCCTGACAAACATGCAGACACGCACAAACATGCAGACACGCACAAACATGCAGACACGCACAAACATGCAGACACGCACAAACATGCAGACACGCACAAACATGCAGACACGCACAAACATACACATGCTTGAACATACAAACACACATTGTTAAACACAGTTTAACAGCCTGAATTCACTTTGTACTGTGAAGTTAACTACGGTAAAATGGAAAGAAACTCATAATCGTCATATGGTAATTCTAGGAATTCCAACATACAGTACAGGGCTCCTGTCCACTGACATAAGATTCCATCAGAGACTACAGAACATAGTGGCTTGAATCCAGAAACATAGTTGTTGTGTCTGTGGATACTGCGTGAAATACAGTGGGAAAATCTGAATCATCATAATATGCTAATTCTAGGAATCCTAACATACAGGTCACGACAGCTCACTGGCATAAGGTTCCATCCGAGACCCACAGGACAGTGGCTCAGACTCATCGCTAATAGCCAGATTAAAAAAATCTTCATTTATGCTAAATTGTAGGAATTCTAATGTACAGGTCACAGATGTCCACTGACATAATTTCCCAGGACAGAACATAAAGGATTTAAGTTGATAATCATCATAATTATGGTAATTCTAAGAATTCTAACGTTCAGATCATAGAATCTCAGTGACATAATGTACAGGGACAATCCCTGGTCACACCACCTGGTAAAAATGGATGGTTACAGTTCCATCACACAGCCTCCTAACACAGAGTGGCTTTAGGCTCTGAAACACAGCTGGTGTTAAGGCTGCACGAGGTTGTAGAATCCCCATTCCTAAAAGTGTGAGAATCAGAATGGACTCCTTCATAACTGCTATGTTCTGTGACTAGAGACACTACCATCACATATAAGGACCCAGCACAGTGGCTTACTGAAACCCAGTGAAAGCGACTGCCAACTGACTGATCTACAAAGCACCTATACTGATAAATAACTACTTGTTGTTATTTGTAGATCAGTCAGTCACCATTTAGCCACAATGCATCATGGACTTGATGCTCTCTAACACAGCCACTGTTAAGACTGTCTCATACAGACTCTCACAGAGTAAACACTATGTCTCATACAGACTCTCACAGAGTTAACACTATGTCTCACACTGACTCTCACAGAGTTAACACTATGTCTCACACAGACTCTCACAGAGTTAACACTGTCTCATACAGACTCTCACAGAGTAAACACTGTGTCTCATACAGACTCTCACAGAGTTAACACTATGTCTCACACAGACTCTCACAGAGTTAACACTGTCTCATACAGACTCTCTCACACTGCAGAGAAATTGTGCATGTTGTAATCTCCAGCAAACCTTATGATAACACAACATTACCATATATATATATATATATATATATACACACACACACACACACACATTACCACGTTACATTTCAAACCCCTCTTCAATATTCATACATTTTAATGTCACGGCACAATTCCATTAGTGCAAGGGAGGGAACCAGGTCAGAGTAATTACCCATTAGAGGGAGCGAGAGGGACAGGGGAAGGGAGGGAGGGATAGAGAAAGAGGGATGGGAAGAGAGAGGGAGGCAGGGAGAGGGAGGGGGGAGAGAGAGAGAAACAGAGAGAGAGAGAGATGGGGAGAGAGGGAGAGAGAGGGAACGAGAGAGGGAGAGAGCGGGAAGGAGAGAGACCCAGAAAACCTGAGTCTGCACCTTCACTATGGTGAATCACTAAAACAATACAGAAATACACCACGGAAAAACAAGGAACAGCACGTCAGAAATCAGCTCAATGTAATTGAAGAATTCAAAGAAAATTGGAAAACACTAAACAAACAACAACACGAAGAGTTATATATCCAAAATGGAGATGTATGGGTAAACCACTTCTCCAATCTTTTTGGCTCTATAACAAAGAACAAAGAGCAAAAACATGTACATGATCAATTCAAAATCTTAGAATCAACTATTAAAGACTACCAGAACCCACTGGATTCTCCAATTACCTTGAATGAACTACAGGACAAAATACAAACACTCCAACCCAAAAAGGATTATGGAGTTGATGGTATCCTCAATGAAATGATAAAATATACAGACAACAAATTCCAATTGGCTATACTAAAACTCTTTAACATCATCCTTAGCTCTGGCATCTTCCCCAATATTTGGACCCAATGATTGATCACCCCAGTCCACAAAAGTGGAGACAAATTTGACCCCAATAACTACCATGGGATATGCGTCAACAGCAACCTAGGGAAAATCCTCTGCATTATCATTAACAGCAGACATGTACATTTTCTCAGTGAAAAGAATGTACTGAGTAAATGTCAAATTGTTTTTTTAACCAAATTGCTGTATGATAGACAACATATTCTTCCTGCACACCCTAATTGACTAACAAACAAACAAACAAACAAACCAAAACAAAGGCAAAGCCTTCTCATGCTTTCTTGATTTAAAAAAAAGCCTTCGACTCAATTTGGCAAGAAGGATTGCTATACATATTAATGAAAAGTTGTGTTGGGGGAAAAACATACGACATTATAAAATCCATGTACACAAACAACAAGTTTGCGGGGAAAATTGGCAAAAAACACACATTTCTTTCCACAGGGCAGTGGGGTGAGACAGGGATGCAGCTTAAGCCCCACCCACTTCAACATATATATCAACAAATTGCACAGATTCTGTCAGACCTGGGCCCTGACAGTACATCTCAGTAAGACCAAAATAATTGTGTTCCAAAAAAGGTCCAATCGCCAGGACCACAAATTCAAATTCCATCTAGACACCGTTGCCCTACAGCACACAAAAAAACGATACATACTTTGGCTTAACCATCAGCGCCACAGGTAACTTCCACAAATCTGTGAACGATCTGAGAGACAAGGCAAGAAGGTCCTTGTATGCCATCAAAAGGAACATAACATTTGACATACCAATTAGGATCTGGCTAAAAGTACTTGAATCAGTTGTAGAACCCATTGCCCTTTATGGTTGTGAGGTCTGGGGTCCGCTCACCAACCAAGAATTCACAAAATGGGACAAACACCAAATTGAGACTGCATGCAGAATTCTGCAAAAATATCCTTCGTGTACAATGTAAAACACCAAATAATGCATGCAGAGCAGAATTAGGCCAATACCTGGTAATTATCAAAATCCAGAAAAGAGACGTTAAATTCTACAACCACCTAAAAGGAAGCGATTCCCAAACCTTCCATAACAAAGCCATCACCTACTGAGAGATGAACGTGGAGAAAAGTCCCCTAAGCAAGCTGGTCCTGGGGCTCTGTTCACAAACACAAACAGACTCCACAGAGCTCCAGGACAGCGACACAATTAGACCCAACCATATCATGAGAAAACAAAAAGATAATTACTTGACACATTGGAAAGAATTCACAAAAAAATGAAGCATACTGGAATGCTATTTGGACCAAAACAGAGAGTACACAGTGGCAGAATACCTAACCACTGTGACTGAAGGAAAGCTTTCACTATGTACAGACTACAGACTCAGTGAGCATAGCTTTAATATTGAGAAAGGCTGCCGTAGGCAGGCCTGGCTCTCAAGAGAAGACAGGCTATGTGCACACTGCCCACAAAATGAGGTGGAAACTGAGCTGCACTTCTTAACCTCCTGCCAAATGTATGACCATATTAGAGAGACAGATTTCCCTCAGATTACAGAGACCCACAAAGAATTCGAAAACAAGCCCAATTTTGATAAACTCCCATATCTATTGAGTGAAATACCACAGTGTGCCATCGCAGCAGCAAGATTTGTGACATGTTGCCACAAGAAAAGGGCAACCTGTGAAGAACAAACACCATTGTAAATACAACCCATAATTATGTTTATTTATTTTCCCTTTTGTACTTTCAGTATTTGCACATAGTTACAACACTGTGTAACATAATATGACATTTGAAATGTCTTAATTCTTTTGGAACTTCTGTGAGTGTAATGTTTACTGTTCATTTTTATTGTTTATTTCACTTTTGTTTATTATCTACTTCACTTGCTTTGGCAATGTTAACATATGTTTCCCATGCCAATAGAGAGAGAGAGAGAGAGAGAGAGAGAGAGAGAGAGAGGAGAGAGAGAGAGAGAGAGAGAGAGAGAGAGAGAGAGAGAGAGAGGGGTGTGTTCATGATATATAATGGATGAAAAATGTATGAGCATGATAAAGGTCTCAACATTTTTTACAACTTATGGTCATTAAGACTTCATGTCCAAGACTGCCCTTCTTCCCTGCAAACAACCTCTGCTCGCTCATTCAATCCTTCTGGGTTTTCTCGTGGGTTAGAAATGGTAGTCCATGTGAGCATAACCTTCTTCAGTGACATTATCAACACTTTTTTGAGAACATTGTTAATATTCATGAAATATCCTCATGATGGCATTAGCTTTGAATCAAACTGGGACCTCACAAAATGTTACCTGACATTATAGAAGGTTGCGTTCACTTGTTGCCACTACCCTAAGCTCCAGAAGTACAGTATAAACATGGACCCTCAGTAACATAAACTTAGCAAAAGAAAGGAACTGCGTTCATTTTCAGCAAACTTAACATCTGTAAATATTTGTATGAACATAACAAGATTTAACAACTGAGACAAACTGAACAAGTTCCAAAGACATGTGACTAACAGAAATGGAATAACGTGTCCCTGAACAAAGGGGGAGTCAAAATCAAAAGTAACAGTCAGTATCTGGTGTGGCCACCAGCTGCATTAAGTACTGCAGTGCATCTCCTCTTCATGGACTGCACCAGATTTGCCAGTTCTTGCTGTGAGATGTTACCCCACACTTCCACCAAGGCACCTGCAAGTTCCCGGACATTTCTGGGAGGAATGGCCCAAGCCCTCACCCTCCGATCCAACAGGTCCCAGACGTGCTCAATGGGATTGAGATCCGGGCTCGTCGCTGGCCATGGCAAAACACTGACATTGCTGTCTTGCAGGAAATCACGCACAGAACGAGCAGTATGGCTGGTGGCATTGTCATGCTGGAGGGTCATGTCAGGATGAGCCTGCAGGAAGGGTACCACATGAGGGAGGAGGATGTCTTCCCTGTAACGCACAGCACTGAGATTGCCTGCAATGACAACAAGCTCAGTCCGATTATGCTGTGAAACACACCGCCCCAGACCATGACGGACCCTCCACCTCCAAATCAATCCCGCTCCAGAGGACAGGCCTCTGTGTAACGCTCATTCCTTTGACGATAAACGCGAATCCGACCATCACCCCTGGTGAGACAAAACCGTGACTCGTCAGTGAAGAGCACTTTTTGCCAGTCCTGTCTGGTCCAGCGACTGTGGGCTTGTGCCCATAGGCAACATTATTGCCGATGATGTCTGGTGAGGACCTGCCTTGCAACAGCCCTACAAGCCCTCAGTCCAGCCTCTCTCAGCCTATTGCCGACATTCTGAGCACTGATGGAGGGATTGTGTGTTCCTGGTGTAACTCGGGCAGTTGTTGTTGCCATCCTGTACCTGTCCCGCAGGTGTGATGTCCGGATGTACCGGTCTTGTGCAGGTGTTGTTACACGTGGTCTGCCACTGCGAGGATGATCAGCTGTCCATCCTGTCTCCCTGTAGCGCTGTCTTAAGCGTCTCACAGTACAGACATCGCAATTTATTGCCCTGGCCACATCTGCAGTCTTCATGCCTCCTTGCAGCATGCCTAAGGCACATTCATGCAGATGAGCAGGGACCCTGGGCATCTTTCTTTTGGTGTTTTTCAGAGTCAGTAGAAAGGCCTCTTTAGTGTCCTAAGTTTTCATAACTGTGACCTTAATTGCCTACCGTCTGTAAGCTGTTAGTGCCTTAACAACCGTTCCACGGGTGCATGTTCATTAATTGTTTATGGTTCATTGAACAAACATGGGAAACAGTGTTTAAACACTTCACAATGAAGATCTGTGAAGTTATTTGGATTTCTACTAATTCTTTTTGAAAGACAGGGTCCTGAAAAAGGGACATTTCTTTTTTTTGCTGAGTTTAGAACTAATACTGTATATCAGCCCAGGTGACATACTAAATATAACAACAATCATTTAATTTTCATGAGACCATGTTACGTTTATTACAGTCTGTTTAAACTGGACAGATGCCATAATTTCAGCAAGTTTCACACAATAGGAAAATAGTCTTACAACAACAGGAAATGTGAATTGTTAGGTGGATTATAATTAATGGAAATTTGTTTAATTAAGGGGTTGATACATTTTTCACGACTCAATATTTTTAAGCGGAAATTACTAACTTTAGAATCCTTTTCAAACCTCAAAAACACTACAAGTTTGCATTTCCTGCTGTGCAGAAAAATGTCCTGCAACAACAGGATGATCAAATTAAGATACTGCATCTGTAGTCCTGAACCACTTTACCTTGTAGCCCCTGGCCTGTGTAAGCCATTACACACCCATCACTGCCATTCAATAGCCTATCTCCCTCCTTTTAGCCACTGTGACTGTTCAATAGCTATTGTTAGGTCCAACCAGAGCGGTGTTGTAGGGCCTCCTGTAGACACAGACACGTTATAGCCACTGACCTCATTTGGGTTGTCTGTTTCTGGGGTTATTTTGGTCTGGTCATTAACAACCAAACCATCAATGCTATTAGAGGACGACTGTTCTCGTATGTTTACTAGCTATCGAACAAAACAATTAGAATGATAGATACAGAAGGATTTAAATACGCTTTTCTAAAACAATCAAAGCACTGCAGGATGTAAGTAATAAAAAAACAAAGCCAGCAGACACACAGCCCTAAACCTCATAGTACCAGACACATCCCTGAACCTCATAGTACCAGACACATCCCTGAACCTCATAGTACCAGACACATCCCTGAACCTCATAGTACCAGACACATCCCTGAACCTCATAGTACCAGACACATCCCTGAACCTCATAGTACCAGACACATCCCTGAACCTCATAGTACCAGACACATCCCTGAACCTCATAGTACCAGACACATCCCTGAACCTCATAGTACCAGACACATCCCTGAACCTCATAGTACCAGACACATCCCTGAACCTCATAGTACCAGACACAGCCCTGAACCTCATAGTACCAGACACATCCCTGAACCTCATAGTACCAGACACATCCCTGAACCTCATAGTACCAGACACAGCCCTGAACCTCATAGTACCAGACACATCCCTGAACCTCATAGTACCAGACACATCCCTGAACCTCATAGTACCAGACACATCCCTGAACACACAACCAAAAAGCTTCCAGATTCCAACAGCACATTTGCTACATAGACAAGCGACATTCAAACAACACATACAGAAGGAATAACAGCACATACAGAAGGAATAACAGCACACACAGAAGGAATAACAACACATACAGATGGAATGACAACACATACAGAAAGAATAACAACACAGAGACGGAATAACAACACAGAGACGGAATAACAACACAGACAGATGGAATGACAACACAGACAGAAGAAATAACAACACAGAGACGGAATAACAACACAGAGACGGAATAACAACACAGACAGATGGAATGACAACACATACAGAAAGAATAACAGCACAGAGACGGAATAACAACACAGAGACGGAATAACAACACAGACAGATGGAATGACAACACAGACAGAAGAAATAACAACACAGAGACGGAATAACAACACAGAGACGGAATAACAACACAGACAGATGGAATGACAACACAGACAGAAGAAATAACAACACAGAGACGGAATAACAACACAGAGACGGAATAACAACACAGACAGATGGAATGACAACACATACAGAAAGAATAACAGCACAGAGACGGAATAACAACACAGACAGAAGGAATAATACGTCATTGTCTTCAGTTGAGAGCAGACACAGAAACATAGTCTCCAAATGATGGACTTATTCAAGGTCACTACGGCCATAGCTAGAACAGAATGAACCCCAAGACAAAACTACAGGCCATGCCAACAGACATGTCACTGAGCGGATGGACGATAGTTTGACAGTAATAACACAGAAAGGACGTGGACATACAAGATCGGCATCCATCTAATGAAGTGAACAGCCAGTAAAGGAGAAGAGTCATTGGTTAAAATAGAGAGTGAAATAGATTGATGGTAGCTCTGAGGTAGGCTGTCTCTGGTGTGTGTGTGTGTGTGTGTGTGTGTGTGTGTGTGTGTGTGTGTGTGTGTGTGTGTGTGTGTGTGTGTGTGTGTGTGTGTGTGCATGCCTGTGTATGAGTGTATATATGTGTGAGTGTGCACGTGTGTGTGTGTGCACGTGTGTGTGTCCTGTATGCCCCACAGGGCTAAGTGGGGAGTCTCTGAAGGCAGATAGGCAAGGAGACAAACGATGAGGCTGAGCAGAGCGAACACACACACACACACATAGAAAAACACACACACACACACACACACACACACACACACACACACACACACACACACACACCGCTAGGCAGCAGATATAATTGGTCCCCTTCCCTCCAGCTGACTCTTTATGTCAACACAAATGGATGGGCTCACGGCCAAACACACAGAAATAGAGCGAGGGAATGCCAAAGTTGATCTCGCAAAAGTTTCCTTAATTACAAATGTGTTCAAGAAGCACTTGAGGAAGCTAACTATTTCTGATGGATATGGGGTGGGTAGGGGTTGGTGGACAAGGGTCAGAAACAAGGGTTTGACTTCCAATTAACTGTTAAGGGTGCAAGATTTTGAAGGCATCTCTGCTTCTCTGCTCTCTATCCCGGAAGGAAGGAAGGAAGGCACAGACACACACACAGACACACACACAGCATTTTGACAGAACCTGTCTTGGCTAACAACACAGCCATTACTAAAGTCCAATCAATGAGCCGTGGACAGGGTCAGGGACCGGGCTGGGGACTGGGAGGCCGTGGTCGTATCGCGTTTCAGGAAACAATTGATGCGACATTGGAACAGCTGACTACTGAGTTCTATTTTGGTGCAAAGAAAGGACAGACATTCAGATGGACGGACAGACAGACAGACAGAATGACAGACAGGTGAACAGACAGACAGACAGCATGCGAACTATGGTGTTGTGAAGAGAAAGGATACACGACGGACAGACAGCCAGAATGACAGACAGGCGAACAGAGAGACAGACAGCTTGCGAACTATGGTGTTGTGAAGAGAAAGGATAGACAGACGGACAGACAGGCAGAATGACAGACAGGCAGAATGACAGACAGGCAGACAGCATGTGAACTGGTATGATGTAAAGACCAGTCAGAGCAGTGTTCCTATAACAAGCATCTCTTTATTGCAGCATTGTTATTCTGCCAACAGCCTTGTTAAACTGGGACTCACAGAGCAACAGCGTGGTAACAGTACTGAACACTCTGTGTCCTCTCTACAGGGGCCACACCACCTGTAATAGGCCAATACTGATCTTTCATATGGGCCTAGAAATCAGATTTGGATTTTGTTCAACAAATCAAATCGACCATAAAGCAAAGCTTTTGATCTCAAATCAAGAAATACGCTTGTTTGACGTGGGCACTGTCTTGTGCTATGTGACGACAACAACAACAACCAAGACAACATGTTGTTTTTGTCACTTCTCTCCTTCTTGGAGTTTTCCTTTGGCTAGATGACGGTTGTTATAGCGACGGTGGAAAGTCAAGGCCAGGGTTCCGCAGGCAGGCACCTCATTACCCCTCTTGTCACCATAACAACAACAGAACTCTCCATCAGAATGGTACTATAGTTAGAAACTCTCAATCTGGGCTACACCCTAAACGATACCCCGTTTCCTATACCAGGGCCCATAGGGCTGTGGTCAAAAGTAGACATAGCCTGGGTCTGTATTGAATATTACCCCACACATCCTCCACATCCACTCATTCAACAACAGTGGTTGATTGTGTGGCAGGATTCAGGAATGTGCCTAAATCCCACACAGCCATGAAATGTAAATACACTTTCCCACATGATACAAGACCATCAGATGATGAACTGCAGCTATTCCTAGCCCTGAACAGGAAAGGGAACCACTGAAATATTTGGACAGGAGAGGAGAGGAGAGGAGTGGAGAGGAGAGGAAGCCACAGAGAGATTGACTAACACATAGACGAACAACATAATAACTTGAATGTGAGCGATAATCTGAGAGAACTTTAATAAACCATCAAAGCCTGGACTAAATTTCCAGATGCTACTTTATTTCACAACGTTGGACACTGTTTATACAGCTCTCACATAGTCTCTCTCTCTCTCTCTCTCTCTCACTCCAGGCATAAACCTTCCTTCAGCAGGCAGCACTAGACACATCAAACGAAATATGATGCGCTGCTGCTTTTTAATATTTAAGGAAAATGTAGGATTTGCCGGGTGAAGAAACTAACTGATTAGGGGAAGGAAGCGTGTGTGTGTGTGCATGCGTGTGTGTGGTCAGGGTTGAGTAGGTTACTTTCTAAATGTAATCTGTTACAGTTACTAGTTACCTGTCCACAATTGTAATTAGTAATGTAATTTTGGATTACCCAAACTCAGTAACGTAATCTGATTACATTCAATTACTTTTAGATGACAGAAGGTAGTGCGAACGGCCCCAGCTTCCTCCATCCAGGACCTCTATACCAGGCGGTGTCCGAGGAAAGCCCTAAAAATTGTCAAAGACTCCAGCCACCCAAGTCATAGACTGTTCTCTCTGCTACCGCACGGTAAGCGGTACCGGAGCGCCAAGTCCAGGTCCACGAGGCTTCTAAACAGCTTCTACCCCCAAGCCACAAGACTCCTGAACATCTAATCAAATGGCTACCCAGACTATTTGCATTGCCCCCCCCCCCCTTTTACACCGCTGCTACTCTCTGTTGTTATCATCTATGCATAGCCACTTTAATAACTCTACCTACATGTACATACTACCTCAACTAACCGGTGCTGCCGTTCATTGACTCTCTACCGGTACCCCCTCTATATAGCCTCAATATTGTTATTTCACTGCTGCTCTTTAATTACTTGTTACTTTTTTGTCTTATCTGTATTTTCTTTAACGGCATTGTTAGTTAGGAGCTCGTAAGTAAGCATTTCACTCTAAGGTCTACACCTGTTGTATTCGGCGCATGTAATTAATACAATTTGATTTGATTTGACTTGATTCTTACTCACGACGCAATGCGGGTGCCTGGACACAGCCCTTAGCCATAGTATATTGGCCATATACCACAAAACCCCAAGGTGCTTATTGCTAATAGAAACGGGTTACCAATGTAACTAGAGCAGTAAAAATAAATGTTTTATCATACCCGTCGTATACGGTCTGATATACCAATCAGCATTCAGGGCCAATCAGCATTCAGGGCTCGAACCAGCCAGTTTATATTGCAGGATAAATCAATGTTAAAGTTTACATAGCTGGCCATATATGAATGTTACATTTTACTTTATGGGTTGGTTATGTTGGCTTCTTCTAACCCATCGCTTTCTACTACAATTAATAATACGCTAAAATGATATCTTTATATTAAAAACCAGTCTATCAGAATTTCAGTCATTCCAATAAATGTTATACCCCTTGATCTTCAAGAATAGGACTTGGAAATATGGAAGTATAGATTAGCCAAATTGTTTTACCTGAGCATAACCCCAAAACTATGGACTTATTAGCCATGGAGGACTGATTGGTCCTCATTGATTAAATGCTGTGCTCATAGAATGGATTTGAGCCCTACTGAAAAGCGCCATTTACATGTGAAAAATGAATGTCATATGCTGCATTTGCTATAGGCCTATTGCTGACCTTTATGTTGGTGACACATTGATATCTTGATAATATGCAGCTGTTTAAAGGGCAAATCCACAAATGAAACAATAACAAAATGGCTGCCCAGCCTCTGTTTTGGTAAAAAGCTGAGGGATGGGTCTGGAGAAAAGTAACCACTCTCAGATTAATAGACAGAGATGTGGATGCAAGGACCCACCATCCATGATATCAAAATTATTGTTTTAACCATTTTATGAGGCTATGCAGTGTATATTTACCATGTTTACTAACATTGAAGTAAAACAAGCTTATATTTGGGGTTCTCATGGAGTGTGACAGTTGAACTAAGCTCATGAGGCATTTATAAGTTACATTCTTCAAGAATCAATAGAGCTAAATATATAATTTATACTACCGTTCAAAAGTTTGGGGTCACTTACAAATGTCCTTGTTTTTGAAAGAAAAGCAAATTTTTGTCCATTAAAATAACATCAAATTGATCAGAAATACAGTGTAGACATTGTTAATGTTGTAAATGACTATTATAGCTGGAAACGGCAGATTTTATATCTACATATGCGTACAGAGGCCCATTATCAGCATTTATCACTGCTGTGTTCCAATGGCACATTGTGTTAGCTAATCCAAGTTTATCATTTTAAACGGGCTCTCTACGCAACTCCTGCTCAATGTAGACAGGCGTAGACCTCCATCCTTCTTCACAAAAAAGAAACTTGAGGAGACGGGTGAAGTGGAGGACTGAATGTACCCCTGACACAGGGTTTCAGAGACATATGTCTCCATAGCCACCGTCTCCGCTTGCGACAGGGGATACACGTGACTCCTGGGAAGCGCAGCGTCTGCCAGGAGATTTATCGCACAATCCCCCCGTCGATGAGGTGGTAATTGAGTCGCCTTCTTTTTACAGAGGGCGAGAGACAAATCGGCATATTCTGAGGGGATGCGCACGGTGGAGACCTGGTCTGGACTTTCCACCGTGGTAGCACCAACGGAAACCCCTACACACCTCCCCTAGCACTCTCGCGACCACCCCGTGAGAGCCCTCTGTTGCCAGGAAATAGTGGGGTTATGATGAGTTAACCAGGGAAGGCCTAGTACCATGGAAAACGCAGGACAGTCAATGAGGAAGAGACTGATTTTCTCCTCGTGACCCCCTGTGTCTCCATGGCCAGGGAGATGGTGGCTTCCCTGATTAGCCCAGACACTAATGGTCGACTATCCAGGGCATGAACAGGGAAAGGTCTAACTACAGGAATAATGGGGATCCCTAAACTAAGGGCTAACGTGCTGTCGATAAAATTCCCAGCTGCGCCTGAATCGACAAGCGCCTTATGCTGGGAATGCGGGGAAAAATCAGGGAAACAAACAGGTACTGACTCACCTGGGGTGACGCCAGAGTGCCCTGCCTGTTGGCTCGACTCCCAGAGGAACCGACTCGGTACCGACCGGCAGTGTGCCCTATGCGGCCACAGATGGTGCACATGATGGCTCCTCCTCCAGTCTCCCTACGCGCAGCCCCTCCCAACTCCATGGGCACCAGAGCGGGGGTGCTGGAACATGGCACCGACAGAGCCCCCTCTGGACGTCCGCGGGTGACCAGCAGGTTATCCAACCGGATGGACAAATCCACCAGTTGGTCAAAGGAGATGGTGGCATCCCTGCAGGCCAGCTCACGTCGGACGTCCTCGCGTAGGCTGCACCGATAGTGGTCGATGAGGGCCCTGTCGTTCCAGCCTGCTCAAGGGCCAAGGTCCTGAATTCTAGGACGAATTCCTGGGCGCTCCTCGTCCCCTGCCTCAAATGGAAGAGCCGTTCCCCCGCCGCTCTACCTTCGGGCGGATGGTCGAAGACGGCCCGGAAGCGACGGGTGAACTCCTCGAAGTGGCCCAACGCCGCGTCTCCTTCTCACCACACGGCGTTTGCCCACTCCAGAGCTCTCCCCGAGAGGCATGAGATGAGGGCAGACACTCTCTCCCTTCTCGAGGGAGCTGGGTGCACAGTGGCCAGGTAGAGGTCCAGTTGTAGCAGGAATCCCTGGCACTGTGCTGCCGTCCCATCATACCCCCTGGGAAGGGAGAGACGCATCCCACTGGGACTGGCTCCGGATGGGACGAGTAAAGGTAACCCCGGTTGCATTGGTCAGGGCACTGGGGAGACTTCCTGTCTCTCCCAGCGGTCCAAAGTCTGGACAACGCTGTCCATCATGGCACCAAGATGATGTAACATGGCAGAATGTTCCTGGACGCGCTCCTCGACTCCTCTAACCGGGGTACCTGCTCCTGCTGATGGTTCTGGTGTGTAATTCTGTCATTGGTGTGTACGGAGGCGAAGTCAGGCGCAGGAGATCAGAATGTAGTAAATAGGCGCACTTTAAGTCCGATCATAAAATGACAGCACATAACAATATAAGCGTGCCAAAACACGGAACTTAACAAAAGTATAGCGCCTGACAGTACTCACATAACAAGAACCAATTACACACAAAGACATGGAGGGGAACAGAGGACTAAATACATGCAGTGTGATTATGGAATGAAAACCAGGTGTGTATGGAACAAGACAAAACAAATGGACATATGAGAAATGGAGCGGCGATGGGTAGAAAGCCGGTGACGTCGATCGCCAAACGCCGCCCGAACAAAGAGAGGAGCCGACTTCGGCGGAAGTCGTGACAAAGGCAAACAAATCAAACAACATCTGGATATCGCCATCTAGTTTATCCCCTGAAAGTTAGCTTGTTAACTAGCCATATTGACGTGATCTGTTACTGGCTAGCTAACTAACCAATTTGACGTGATCCATCAGTCAATGTAGCCTATCATGAATTTCAGCAGCAATTATTGAATGCTCTTCAAATCAATGTTGAAAAGGGGAAATGTTAGCGAACATCGCTGGGTAGGCATACGATGGTTGGAGAAAAAAAAACACATTAGGTCTACTTACCACTGTTTAGTCAACTGTACAAAGTTTCTAGGCGGCATGTAGCCTAGAGGTTAGAGCGTTGGGCCAGTAACTGAAAGGTTGCTGGATTGAATCCCCGAGCTGACAAGGTAAAAATCTGTCGTTCTGCCCCTGAACAAGGCAGTTAACCCACTGTTCCCTGGTAGGCCGTCATTGAAAATAAGAATTTGTTCTTAACTGACTTGCCTAGTTAAATAAAAAATAAAAAAAATCTACTGGTAACTTGCAAAGTAAACACATTATCAGCTAACAGTACATCGGACGGCAAATGCATCCTTCTGCTGCTTGAGGGAGGACCTAGACAGTATTAGATAGAGTGGTCTACAGGTAGGGAGGACCTAGACAGTATTAGATAGAGTGGTCTACAGGTAGGGAGGACCTAGACAGTATTAGATAGAGTGGTCTACAGGTAGGGAGGACCTAGACAGTATTAGATAGAGTGGTCTACAGGGAGGGAGGACCTAGACAGTATTAGATAGAGTGGTCTACAGGTAGGGAGGACCTAGACAGTATTAGATAGAGCGGTCTACAGGTAGGGAGGACCTAGACAGTATTAGATATAATTCCTCAGCACTGTGTTGCACCCATACCATAGTCAATGCTTAATCTATTGTAAACCAATACATTTCAACTGGCAATAAATTCAACACTAAGAGGGATCATGTAGAAGACGTCTTAACTCTATCCAACATGTATCAAAAAGCACCGGGAGGCTAAACTTGTCAGCCCTATATAACCCTGTAGTAGTACTATCATGTTACTCTATATCACCTAGCTAGCTAGAGGAATATCTCCTGTAATGTAACAGTGTTCCTTCCTGTCCCTCTCCTCGCCCCAACCTGGGCTCCAACCAGGGACCCTCTGAACACATCAACAACTGCCTCCGGCGAAGCATCGTTACCTAATGCTCCACAAAAGCTGCGGCCCTTGCAGAGCAACTTCCTCAAGGTCTCAGAGCGAGTGACGTTACCGATTGAAACGCTATTAGTGCGCACCGCTAACTAGCTAGCCATTTCACACCGGTTACACCAACACAAGGCCATGCTTCTCTCAGGTCTCACATCACAGGGTCACTACCAGGAGCACTTCAGCACCCAGGCAGAGTCCATCTGATCACACTCACTGAGATAACATCTTAACCTTCATGACTGAGATAACACCTTTTACCTTCACCTTGGGTGTTTCTCAATCTGCTTACTACAGTGCTCCACACTCTCACGCTCCAAGTGCATTCTCTGAGGACGTTCTCTTGAGAACGTTCTTGTGGGGACGAGAGTGTGGAGAACACATAAAACAGTACATTTGAGAAGCACTCGTACTCCCTCTACTGCAGGGTTCAACAACTAGTTTCAGCGGCGGGGCAATTTGTTTTTGAGCGGATTGTTGGGGGGCCAGAATATCTTTTTTTTTAAATTGTATACTGCAGATTGACCACAAGCAGCCCAAACATATTTAATGTCTGAATAAAGCATAATAATTTCAAACCTTGCTTTCATTTGTATACGATCATGTGTTTCTCTATTATGCATGGGAATACTTGGGAACAGATTTCTTACATTAAAATAACTTGGAGCTGATTGCATGGTGTCCAACAATGGAAATAAAATATATACAGTGTATATAATATTTTTTTTATTTTGGGGCTCAGAAAACTTGGGGGCCCAAATAAAACCACCCTGGTCGCCGGGGCCGCCAGTTGGGGAATCCTGCCCTACTGTATTACTTCACGATGCACCTCCCCATCCACTGACTCTTCTTCCAGTCAGCACAATGACAATAGAGACAAAACAAGATATACACAAAGCAAACATTTTACTTCATAGCTATCAGCTAGCTATATGTTAATCGTAATAATGTAGCTGACCAGATAGTACAGGCAAAAATGACCTAAAACCAATGTTATCTAAGGTAGATGTCAATTCTTCGTGGCTATCTGTCTAGCTAATAGTAGTAGCTTGCCAGTTAGCTCTATTGACTTACTATGGGCTTGCAACCTACATATACTACAGTGGGTGTTGTAGGCGGGTAACCATGCCAGAATTAACACAGCATGTATTTATTAACGTATCAAGATAACATATTGTACTGAGGCAACATATGAGATGTGAATATGCAACATTTCATTCCGAAAGTTGGAGTGTATTTTCTTTAGTTTCAGCTCAAATAATGGCCGCCATTGACTTCAAGAAAATGTGAGTCATTTTTTACGTGGTTGCGTCATATTTTTAGTATACTTTTCGTCAAAACTTGCATTCGAATAGTGACCTCCGTGCTCCGTTTCACAGACTTTGATTTGGCCTCATAGTTCGAACCCTGCCGCGTTACAGTTTGCGTCCTCAAAGCACAGTAGTATGCATTTTGAGAAACACTGTGTCTCTCTCTGCCAAGGTATGCATGAAGGGCTGTAGGAAGTCAGGCGCAGGAGAGCAGATATTTGGTAGCAAAACGGCGCCTTTTATTTGGCGAAGCAAAAGCACACGGCACAAATGAACACGAAATACGAATACGGGTTGAACATAACCCAGCGCAAGCAGCCTAACGTGCGCATACATGCAAACAGATAAACAATACCACACAAAGACATGGGGAAAACAGAGGGTTAAATACACAACACATAATGAGGGAAATGAGAACCAGGTGTGTGGGAAAACAAGACAAAACAAATGGAAAATGAAAAATGGATCGGTGATGGCTAGAAGACCGGCAACGTCGACCGCCGAACACCGCCCGAACAAGGAGAGGCATCGACTTCGGCAGAAGTCGTGACACTCTCTACTTGTATGGGTACATAACAAATGTCTAATTTCTGACATTCACCTTCACACACAGTAGCTTTTTTCACAGAATGGTTTCAGGTACTTTGAAAAGCTGATTATCCAGGATAACTCGTCAATAGAATGTTAAAAGGGAAGAACAAACCCCAACTGTATCCAGATACTGATGTAGCATACGTGTATTGCAGCTATGTTGGTAAAACCAAAGGGGGTATACTGTAGTGGTATTATGCTCGGCAGCAGAGGTGACTTGTGCTTTTAGACAGCTGTGACACATTTCTAATGAGGGAATACAGTATGCCCTGAGCAAGGGCCATACTGAGCATTCACAACACATTACATGACACATGGGTGTGTAGAGAATATTAAACTGTACAACCACAGCCAACCCCTTTATGGTCCGGATGCACTCTCACACACACACACAGAGAGACACACGCACGCACACACACACACACACACTCACTCACTCACACATGCATGCACTCACACTCACACACACGCACGCACACACACACACACAAGCACACACTCACACATGCATGCACTCACACGCACACTCACACACACGCACACACACTCACATGTACACGCACGCACACGCACACACGCATGCACACACACGCACGCACACACATGCACGCACACACGCACACACTCACACACTCACACAGAGTGCCCTGGGTTAGACAGCTCATACAGCCAGCCTGGTCATGCTTGGTTGAGCAAATAACAATTGGAAACACTAATTAGCCATTCTACCGGAACTGAACGATGTCAAGCCTTACTACGGTTATACAGCTCATACAGCCAACCTTACTACGGTCAGACAGCCAGCCTTACTACGGTTATACAGCCAGCCTTACTACGGTTATACAGCCAGCCTTACTACGGTTATACAGCCAGCCTTACTACGGTCAGACAGCTCATACAGCCAGCCTTATTACGCTTATACAGCTCATACAGCCAGCCTTACTACGGTTATACAGCCAGCCTTACTACGGTTATACAGCTCATACAGCCAGCCTTACTACGGTCAGACAGCTCATACAGCCAGCCTTATTACGCTTATACAGCTCATACAGACAGACTTACTACGGTTATACAGCCAGCCTTACTACGGTCAGACAGCTCATACAGCCAGCCTTACTACGGTTATACAGCTCATACAGCCAGCCTTACTACGGTTATACAGCCAGCCTTACTACGGTTATACAGCTCATTGTCATAAAATAAGTTGTACTCATCCTTAAAAATGTCGTACTGGAGAGAAGAGGACCAAAACGCAGCAGGTATGTGCAGGCTCATCTTGACTTTTATTAACTATCAAAAATGAACACCCAAAATAACAAAGAACTCACGAGAATGAACGAACAACCAAGAGTCTGGCAAAGCATAGGCTCAACACAGAACAATTCCCCACAACCCCAAAGACAAACACACACACCTATATAGGACTTCCAATCAAAGGCAACTATACACACCTGCCTTCAATTGGAAGTCCCAATCATCAACCCAACATTTAACAAACACAAACCCCCTGCCACATCCTGACCTAGACTAAGCAATACGCCCTCTGCTGGTCAGGGCGTGACAGTACCCCCCCCCTCAAGGTGCAGACTCCAGGATGCACCTAAAAAAGAAAAACAAGAAAATCCCCAATACCCCAACAAAAACCCAACAAACAATAACCCCTAAACCATAAGGGAGGGAAGGGAGGGTGGCTGCCGTCACCGACGGCACTGTGCTACACCCTCCCTCCCCAACCCACCTATCCTGGAGGTGGCTCAGGTGCAGGCCGTTCCAGGCAGTCGGGCCAGTCTGGCCACTCCGGCGGTTCAGGGCAGTCTGGCCACTCCGGCAGTTCAGGGCAGTCTGGCCACTCCGGCAGTTCAGGGCAGTCTGGCCACTCCGGCAGTTCAGGGCAGTCTGGCCACTCCGGCAGTTCAGGGCAGTCTGGCCACTCCGGCAGTTCAGGGCAGTCTGGCCACTCCGGCAGGTCAGGGCAGTCTGGCCACTCCGGCAGTTCAGCGCAGTCTGGCCACTCAGCGCAGTCTGGCCACTCCGGCAGTTCAGCGCAGTCTGGCCACTCCGGCAGTTCAGCGCAGTCTGGCCACTCCGGCAGTTCAGCGCAGTCTGGCCTCTCTGGCGACTGTTGACTGGCGGGCAGCTCTGACGACTGTTGACTGGCGGGCAGCTCTGACGACTGTTGACTGGCGGGCAGCTCTGACGACGACTGTTGACTGGCGGGCAGCTCTGACGGCGACTGTTGACTGGCGGGCAGCTCTGATGACGACTGTTGACTGGCGGGCAGCTCTGGCGACTGTTGACTGGTGGGCAGCTCTGGCGACTGTTGACTGGCGGGCAGCTCTTGCCCCGTCAAACAGCCCTTGTGCCCCCCCCTAAAAAATTATTGGGGGTGCCTCTCGGTCTCCCTTACCTCGCCAGCCTTCTTCCGCTGCTTGGTCCTTTGTTGGTGGGGAATTCTGTCATAAAATAAGTCGTACTCATCCTTAAAAATGTCGTACTGGAGAGAAGAGGACCAAAACGCAGCAGGTATGTGCAGGCTCATCTTGACTTTTATTAACTATCAAAAATGAACACCCAAAATAACAAAGAACTCACGAGAATGAACGAACAACCAACAGTCTGGCAAAGCATAGGCTCAACACAGAACAATTCCACACAACCCCAAAGACAAACACACACACCTATATAGGACTTCCAATCAAAGGCAACTATACACACCTGCCTTCAATTGGAAGTCCCAATCATCAACCCAACATTTAACAAACACAAACCCCCTGCCACATCCTGACCTAGACTAAGCAATACGCCCTCTGCTGGTCAGGACGTGACACTCATACAGCCAGCCTTACTACGGTTATACAGCTCATACAGCCAGCCTTACTACGGTTATACAGCTCATACAGCCAGCCTTACTACGGTTATACAGCTCATACAGCCAGCCTTACTACGGTCAGACAGCTCATACAGCCAGCCTTACTACGGTTATACAGTTCATACAGCCAGCCTTACTACGGTCAGACAGCTCATACAGCCAGCCTTACTACGCTTATACAGCTCATACAGCCAGCCTTACTACAGCTATACAGCCAGCCTTACTACGGTTATACAGCTCATACAGACAGCCTTACTACGGTCAGACAGCTCATACAGCCAGCCTTACTACGGTTATACAGCTCATACAGCCAGCCTTAGTACGGTCAGACAGCTCATACAGCCAGCCTTACTACGGTTATACAGCCAGCCTTACTACGGTCAGACAGCTCATACAGCCAGCCTTAGTACGGTTATACAGCCAGCCTTACTACGGTTATACAGCCAGCCTTACTACGGTCAGACAGCTCATACAGCCAGCCTTCTAACTAACTTATTAGTGTGTGCTTTAGGGGGAGGGCGGCAAGTGTGTGTGTGTGTGTGTGTGTGTGTGTGGTGTGTGTGTGTGTGTGTGTGTGTGTGTGTGTGTGTGTGTGTGTGTGTGTGTGTGTGTGTGTGTGTGTGTGTGTGCTCTCTGCCAGCTCTCTATAACAGACGTGAGACTACAGCTGACGTCACCATAATTAATACATTATAACATTGATTATGAGCTGCTATATAACAATGGAATCCTACTATGGAATGGAATCCCCTCCTCTCCTCCCTGACCCCTCCTCTCATCTCTGACTCCTCTCCTCCCCTCTCCTCTCTGACTCCGCTCCCCTCCTCTCCTCCCTCCCTGACTCCACTCCTCTCCTCCCTGACTCCGCTCCCCTCCTCTCCTCCCTCCCTGACTCCCCTCCCCTCCCCTCCTCCCTGACTAACCTCCACTCCTCTCCTCCCTGACTCCGCTCCCCTCCTCTCCTCCCTCCCTGACTCCCCTCCCCTCCCCTCCTCCCTGACTAACCTCCCCTCCTCTCCTCCCTGACCCCTCCTCGCATCTCTGACTCCTCCCCTCCCCTCCTCCCCTCTCCTCCCTGGCTCCCCTCCCCTCCTCTCCTCCCTGACCCCTCCTCGCATCTCTGACTCCTCTCCTCCCCTCTCCTCCCTTACTCCGCTCCCCTCCTCTCCTCCCTCCCTGACTCCCCTCCTCTCCTCCCTGACTCTGCTCCCCTCCTCTCCTCCCTCCCTGACTCCCCTCCTCTCCTTCCTGACTCTCCTCTCCTCCCTGACCCCTCCTCTCCTCCCTGACTCACCTCCTCTCCTCTCCTCCCTGACCCCTCCCCTCCCCTCCACTCCTCCCTGACCCCTCCTCGCGTCTCTGACTCCTCTCCTCCCCTCTCCTCCCTGACCCCTCCTCTCCTCCCTGACTCCCCTCCCCTCCACTCCTCCCTGACCCCTCCCCTCCCCTCCACTCCTCCCTGACCCCTCCTCGCGTCTCTGACTCCTCTCCTCCCCTCTCCTCCCTGACTCCGCTCCCCTCCTCTCCTCCCTCCCTGACTCCCCTCCTCTCCTCCCTGACTCTCCACTCCTCCCTGACCACTCCTCTCCTCCCTGACCCCTCCTCTCCTCCCTGACCCCTCCTCTCCTCCCTGACTCCCCTCCTCTCCTCTCCTCCCTGACCCCTCCTCTCCTCCCTGACTCCCCTCCCCTCCACTCCTCCCTGACCCCTCCTCTCCTCCCTGACTCCCCTCCCCTCCCCTCCTCTCCTCCCTGACCCCTCCTCTCCTCCCTGACTCCCCTCCCCTCCTCCCTGACCCCTCCTCTCCTCCCTGACTCCCCTCCCCTCCTCTCCTCCCTGACCCCTCCTCTCCTCCCTGACTCCCCTCCCCTCCTCTCCTCCCTGACTCCCCTCCCCTCCTCCCTGACCACTCCTCTCCTCCCTGAATCCCCTCCTCTCCTCTTCTCCCTGACTCCCCTCCTCTCCTCTCCTCCCTGAATCCCCTCCCCTCCCCTCCTCCCTGACTCCCCTCCTCTCCTCTCCTCCCTGAATCCCCTCCCCTCCCCTCCTCCCTGAATCCCCTCCTCTCCTCTCCTCTCGTCCCTGACTTCCCTCTCCTCCTCTCCTCTCCTCTCCTCTCGTCCCTGACTCCCCTCCCCTCCTCTCCTCTCCTCCCTGACTTCCCTCCTCTCCTCTCCTCCCTGACTCCCCTCCCCTCCTCTCCTGCCTGACCCCTCCTCTCCTCCCTGACTCCCCTCCTCTCCTCCCTGACTCCCCTCCCCTCCCCTCCTCCCTGACCCCTCCTCTCCTCCCTGACCCCTCCTCTCCTCCCTGACTCAGCTCCTCTCCTCTTCACGTCTTCATTTTGTTCATGCCTCTCCACACATTTAGGCACACACACACACATGCAAAAACACGCACACCCCGGTGCATGCACGCACACAGACACACACACACACACACACACACACACACACACACACACACACACACACACACACACACACACACACACACACACATTCAAGCACACACACACCCACACACACACACATACACATGTGCACGTGCACACATGCAGACACACAAACACACGCGCGCGCAAACACACACACGCAAACACATACACACTCCATGAAACAGTGGTGAATATCTACAGGCTCCTTTTAGTACATTATGAGAGCCTCTGTATTAACCATCCCCAATACACACTAAATGAGGGGACATCAGATAACTGTTATCTGTGTGTTAACTTCTCGCTGTCTGAAGTGATTAGAGGGGGAAATGAACTCCCTGGAGGCAATGAGGCTGAATATCTGCCACTCACAACGTTAATGTCCACACAGAACAGAACAGAACAGAACAGAACAGAACAGAATATAATAGAATAGAACAGAATAGAATAGAACAGAATAGAACAGAATAGAACATAACATAACAGAATAGAATAGAACAGAATAGAACAGAATAGAACATAACAGAATAGAATAGAATAGAACAGAATAGAACAGCACAGAACAGAACAGAATAGAACAGAACAAAATAGAACAGAACAGAATAGAACAGAATGGAATACTTTATTTTTCCCAGTCAACAGTGCTGGTTTATGTTCACATTTATTCTGCAAACGTTTGCACAACAGTAGAGCAACATAGCATTTTAACTGTCCTCTACTGAGCATATGGTTATAACCAATATATGGCCTTCCTCTCTGTCTCAGGCATGTATTTTGCTGGGTGGTGGGAACAGTGTTTGCTGGTCTGTCTGGCTAAAGGGCCAGAGGGCTGGAACTGCATTCAGAGAGCCATTCCCTTACAAAGAGACATTCATTCTGTGTTTTCAATGCTCAGCCAGAATCTCTGACAGACCCTTTGGAGAGCGTCCATGAGTTATACCACATCGCTCGCTGTGTCTCTCTCTCTCTCTCTCTCTCTCTCTCTCTCTCTCTCTCTCTCTCTCTCTCTCTCTCTCTCTCTCTCTCTCTCTCTCTCTCTCTCTCTTTCTCTCTCTCTCTCTCTCTCTATGAAAGATGTGGTTTTGTTGGGTTTGTTTCTGCTTTATAAATTGTGATGGTCTGTGTATTAATAATATAATGTGGTAAGAAGCTTCCTATTCCACACCATCCCAGCTGATACTCTGCTGCCATGAATTGGACTTGCTAAGCAGGCTGTTGTCAGCAAAGCAGTATTTCTTTCCCCAGCTCAATGGCTTCACATTCCCATGGTCTGTCAGTTTGGGACAGAGCAGACGCTCCTATCTGTCTACATGGAGGTCTAGCCTACACTCTTAATCCATATTGTAACTATGAATAAATCAATACTATCATCAGTGACCTATGACCCTGGATTGTAGCAGCTACACCTCCAATCCAGCTACTGTATTTCAGCAGCTCAGGATCAATACTGTCAGCTGTTTGGTCACAGTTGGCATACTGACCCCTCCAGAAAGATGTGTAGTACACTAGAATATATTTGACTAGAAAAGAATAGCATTCACATTTGGGAAGTCACACCACGTCATTTCAACGTGGAGTATTGGGTAATATTTGCTAGATACGTCGTCGATCAATGAGATTCCAACCTATTTTCAACCACTCATAAAAGACAGCCAAAAGTTAGTTGAATTTCCAATGTGTTATCGCTATGCTTTCAACCATCTAAAGCCACAAACCAAATTCCAAAGGAAAATCAATGTCAGATTTTTTGTTTGGTTGTCACCTACATGTATTATCACTGTGATTTCAACCATTTTAAAAGCACAGCAAAGTTCAAAATGGGAATACTTTGTTTATTTATACAACAACTTAATAATGCCTCTCTCCCTCCCCTCCCAGAGGACCTGAGCCCTGGGACCATGCCTCAGGACTACTTGGCCTGATGACTCCTTACTGTCCCCAGTCCACCTGGTCATGCTGCTGCTCCAGTTTCAACTGTTCTGCTTGCGGCTATGGAACCCACCTGTTTACCGGACGTGCTACCTTGTCCCGGACCTGCTGTTTTCGACTCTCTCGCTCTCTCTCTCTCTCTCTTTCTCTCTCCCGCACCTGCTGTCTCGAGCTCTGAATACTTGGCTATGAAAAGCCAACTGACATTTACTTTTGAGGTACTGACCTGTTTCACCCTCTACAACCACTGTGATTATTATTTGACCCTGCTGGTCATCTATAAACATTTGAACATCTTGAAGAACAATCTGGCCTTAATTAATGGCCATGTACTTTTATAATCTCCACCCGACACAGCCAGAAGAGGACTGGCCACCCCTCATAGCCTGGTTCCTCTCTAAGTTTCTTCCTAGGTTTCTGCCTTTCTAGGGAGTTTTCCTAGCCACTGTGCTTCTTCATCTGCATTGCTTGCTGTTTGGGGTTTTAGGCTGGGTTTCTGTACAGAACTTTGTGACATCTGCTGATGTAAGAAGGGCTTTATAAATACATTGGATTTGATTTGATTTTGATTAAAGTACATGGTGCAAGTGATCAAAGGCGTTTTTAGATTCTGTGCAGATTATTACAGCAGTTGTGAATATTTCCACAGACCTGCAACCCTGAACATACACGCTTTCTATGATTACATAAGAAGACATTTATTGTTCCAGGAACCTCAGTAACTTAAAAGGTTAAATAAATACTGTTTCATTAGTGTATTTACAGTCTTACAAAAGTAATATTGAATTGTGTTTGGTTGACAACGCAACAAAATATCAACAATTGAAGGAGATGTATCTTCTGATTGGATAGCTCCATCTGAGCCACTGGCTTAATCCCATTCTTTATCTTTCATTTTTGGTTGAGCTGAAGACATGAATCTATCTTGTCGACAAGTTGTTATGGCTATTTACCATAATGCAAAAGTATCAACTTTTGAAGGAGATGTATCTCCTGCTTGGATACCTCCATCTGTGGCACTGGGACTGGCTTTAATTTGTCTACAAATTAATCATTTATATGTTGGATTCACGTCTCCATTTAAGACAGACATCTATGTTAAAGAATAGGACTAAATCAAATCGCACTTCAAATACAGTTTCTTTCAATTGTATTTTTGTTTGAGATGGAGACGTGAATCCAACATATATATTATTTAACTAGGCAAGTCAGTTAAGAACAAATTCTCATTGACAATGACTGCCTACCTGGGAACAGTGGGTTAACTGCCTTGTTTGACTGATTTTTACTTTGTCAGCTCAGGGATTTGATCTAGCAACCTTTTGTTTACTAGCCCAACACTCTAACCACTAGGCTACCTGCCACCCGAATTTGTAGCTTGCATTTGAAATCAACCAAAGTTGAAAAGGCCTATATTATATGTATTGTCTATTTTTAGTTGAATCCTGCGCTGAATTTAAACAATAGCTGTTGATGATTTCCCAAATGCTATATAGGCCTAAATAGCATCACTGATGATGACCAAAAGTATGTGGACACCTGTTAGTCAAACATCTCATTCCAAAGTCATGGGCGTTAATATAGAGTTGGTCCCCCCTTTGCTGCTATAACAGCCTCCACTCTTCTGGGAAGGCTTTCCACTAGATGTTGGAACATTGTTGCAGGGACTTGCTTCCATTCAGCCACAAGAGCATTAGTGAGATTGGGCACTGATTTTGGGCGATTAGGCCTGGCTCGCAGTCGGCATTCCAATTTATTCCAAAGCTGTTCGATGGGATCGAGGTCTCTTTACAGGCCAGTCAAGTTCTCGCTTTGTGCACAGGGGCATTGTCATGCTGAAACAGGAAAGGGCCTTCCCCAAACTGTTGCTTCAAAGTTGGAAGCACAGACTTGTCTAGAATGTCATTCAAATCAAATGTATTTATAAAGCCCTTCTTACATCAGCTGATATCTCAAAGTGCTGTACAGAAACCCAGCCTAAAACCCCAAACAGCAAGCAATGCAGGTGTAGAAGCACGTATGTAGCATTGTATGCTGTAGTGTTAAGATTTCCCTTCACTGGAACTAAGGGGCCCGAACATGAAAAACAGCCCCAGACCATTATTCCTCCTCAACCAAACTTTACAGTTGGCACTATGCATTGGGGCAGGTAGCGTTCTCCTGGCGTCCGCCAAACCCAGATGAATCCGTTGGACTGCCAGATGGTGAAGCGTGATTCATCACTCCAGAGAATGCGTTTCCACTGCTCCTGAGTCAAATGGCGGTGAGCTTTACACCACTCCAGCCGACGCTTGGCATTGCTCATGATGATCTTAGGCTTGTGTGCGGCTGCTCGGCCATGTAGACCCATTTCATGAAGCTCCCAACGAGCAGTTATTGTGCTGATGTTGCTTCCAGAGGCAGTTTGGAACTCGGTAGTGAGTGTTGCAACTGAGGACATACGATTTTTACGCGCTACGCACTTCAGCACTCGCGGTCCCGCTCTGTGAGCTTGTGTGTCGCCTACCGTTTCGTATCTGAGCCGTTGTTGCTCCTAGACGATTACACATTCACAATAACAGCACTTACAGTTGACCGGGGCAGCTCTAGCAGGGCAGACATTTGACAAACTGACTTGTTGGAAAGGTGGCATCCTATGACGGTGCTACGTTGAAAGTCTGAGCTCTTTAGTAAGGCCATTCTACTGCCAATGTTTGTCTATGGAGATTGCATGGCTGTGTGCTCAATGTTATACACCTGTCGGCAACGGATGTGGCTGCCACTCATTTAAAGGGGTATCCACATACTTGTGTATATATAGTGTATAATTTATAAAGCATGGCTACATTTCATTTGCTCTGTACCCTTTGTAATGACTTTGATAGCGACAGTAACCTCTATTAAGTGGAGATTTTTCAACAATCATTGTCACGATAGCACATTGGTAATAGTCAGTGATAAATATCAGAGCTTGGCTGGCCTTGGTAAAACCATGGTTGGGACAGCGAAGGGATAGCTGTAGATAGATCAACTCTCCTGTAGGAGGTGCTGTAGATAGATCAACTCTCCAGTAGGAGGTGCTATAGATAGATCAACTCTCCAGTAGGAGGTGCTGTAATGTAGATAGATCAACTCTCCAGTAGGAGGTGCTGTAGATGAATCAACTCTCCAGTAGGAGGTGCTGTAATGTAGACAGATCAACTCTCCAGTAGGAGGTGCTGTAGATAGATCAACTCTCCAATAGGAGGTGATGTAGATAGATCAACTCTCCAGTAGGAGGTGCTGTAGATAGATCTCTCCAGTAGGAGGTGCTGTAGACAGATCAACTCTCCAGTAGGAGGTGCTGTAGACAGATCAACTCTCCAGTAGGAGGTGCTGTAGACAGATCAACTCTCCAGTAGGAGGTGCTGTAGATAGACCAACTCTCCAGTAGGAGGTGCTGTAGATAGATCAACTCTCCAGTAGGAGGTGCTGTAATGTAGACAGATCAACTCTCCAGTAGGAGGTGCTGTAGACAGATCAACTCTCCAGTAGGAGGTGCTGTAGATAGATCTACTCTCCAGTAGGAGGTGCTGTAGATAGATTAACTCTCCAGTAGGAGGTGCTGTAGATAGACCAACTCT
>NC_138312.1:56427500-56442500 GCF_965601325.2 Salmo salar | reverse complement strand
TGTGTGTGTGTGTGTGTGTGTGTGTGTGTGTGTGTGTGTGTGTGTGTGTGTGTGTGTGTGTGTGTGTGTGTGTGTGAAGAGACATAGAGACTAATTTGTAAAGATGTCACCTTGGGCAGCATTAGCTGACACCTCAATCTCTCTTACACACACACACACACACACACACACACACACACACACACACACACACACACACACACACACACACACACACACAGCGACATTCACAATAAAACAAAGACAAGTATCATCATCAGTCAGTGTAGGGATTTGATTTGTGTTTATAAGGAGTTGATCATCAGTCAGTGTAGGGATTTGATTTGTGTTTATAAGGAGTTGATCATCAGTCAGTGTAGGGATTTGATTTGTGTTTATAAGGAGTTGATCATCACTCAGTGTAGGGATTTGATTTGTGTTTATAAGGAGTTGATCATCAGTCAGTGTAGGGATTTGATTTGTGTTTATAAGGAGTTGATCATCACTCAGTGTAGGGATTTGATTTGTGTTTATAAGGAGTTGACGGCATCCTAGATCGACTCTTATTTCAGGGGATATTTATAGTGATTGGGTTGCACGTCTGGACTGCCAGGGAAAGGAGTGCACAAGTACATGAGGTAACCATGGTGATCCAAAGGAGTGCACAAGTACATGAGGTAACCATGGTGATCCAAAGGAGTACACAAGTACATGAGGTAACCATAGTGATCCAAAGGAGTGCACAAGTACATGAGGTAACCATGGTGATCCAAAGGAGTACACAAGTACATGAGGTAACCATGGTGATCCAAAGGAGTGCACAAGTACATGAGGTAACCTTGGTGATCCAAAGGAGTGCACAAGTACATGAGGTAACCATGGTGATCCAAAGGAGTACACAAGTACATGAGGTAACCATGGTGATCCAAAGGAGTACACAAGTACATGAGGTAACCATGGTGATCCAAAGGAGTACACAAGTACATGAGGTAACCATGGTTATCCAAAGGAGTACACAAATACATGAGGTAACCATGGTTATCCAAAGGAGTACACAAATACATGAGGTAACCATGGTGATCCAAAGGAGTACACAAATACATGAGGTAACCATGGTGATCCAAAGGGTACCTGCTGCATCACAAAGGGTTGTTACTGGTCAGGCTGTTTTGTGTTATAGTGTAGTCTTCTGTTTCTTTACTTCATTAAGACACTTCACAACAATCTCAGACGACATGACATGTGTAAGTTGTTATAAGTATGTATGTCTTATAATACAGAGGACCACAGAGTTACTGAGGACCACTGAGTTACAGAGGACCACTGAGCTACAGAGTTACAGAGGACCACTGAGCTACAGAGTTACAGAGGACCACTGAGCTACAGAGTTACAAAGGACCACTGAGCTACAGGGGGCCACAGAGTTACTGAGGACCACTGAGTTACAGAGGACCACTGAGCTACAGAGTTACTGAGGACCACTGAGCTACAGAGTTACCGAGGACCACTGAGCTACAGAGTTACTGAGGACCACTGAGCTACAGAATTACAGTGGACCACTGAGCTACAGAGTTACAGAGGACCACTGAGCTACAGAGTTACAGAGGACCACTGAGCTACAGAGTTACTGAGGACCACAGAGCCACAGAGTTACAGAGGACCACTGAGCTACAGAGTTACTGAGGACCACTGAGCTACAGAGTTACAGAGGACCACTGAGCTACAGAGTTACAGAGGACCGCTGAGCTACAGAGTTACTGAGGACCACTGAGCTACAGAGTTACAGAGGACCACTGAGCTACAGCGTTACAGAGGACCACTGAGCTACAGAGTTACAGTGGACCACTGAGCTACAGAGTTACTGAGGACCACTGAGCTACAGAGTTACAGAGGACCACTGAGCTACAGAGTTACAGAGGACCACTGAGCAACAGAGTGACTGAGGACCACTGAGCTACAGAGTTACAGAGGACCACTGAGCTACAGAGTTACAGAGGACCACTGAGCTACAGAGTTACAGAGGACCACTGAGCTACAGAGTTACAGAGGACCACTGAGCTACAGAGTTACTGAGGACCACTGAGCTGCAGAGTTACAGAGGACCACTGAGCTACAGAGTTACAGAGGACCACTGAGCTACAGAGTTACAGAGGACCACTGAGCTACAGAGTTACTGAGGACCACAGAGCCACAAAGTTACAGAGGACCACTGAGCTACAGAGTTACAGAGGACCACTGAGCTACAGAGTTACAGAGGACCACTGAGCTACAGAGTTACAGAGGACCGCTGAGCTACAGAGTTACAGAGGACCACTGAGCTACAGAGTTACAGAGGACCACAGAGTTACAGAGGACCACTGAGCCACAGAGTTACAGAGGACCACTGAGCTACAGAGGTACAGAGGACCACTGAGCTACAGAGTTACTGAGGACCACTGAGCTACAGAGTTACCGAGGACCACTGAGCTACAGAGTTACAGAGGACCACTAAGCTACAGAGTTACTGAGGACCACTGAGCTACAGAGTTACAGAGGACCACTAAGCTACAGAGTTACTGAGGGCCACTGAGCTACAGAGTTACAGAGGACCACTAAGCTACAGAGTTACTGAGGGCCACTGAGCTACAGAGTTACAGAGGACCATGATAATAAGGCTTATAATAGCCTCAAGTTATGTCTATGTATCAACATATAGCCTGTATTTCGTCAGGATCAGTATGAGATAATAACACATTGTAAGGGATTCATAAATGCTCATGACAAGTGTTACAATGCGTTATAACCAACCTTAACAACATTGCCACCTAGTGAGGAATCCCAACAGAGCTTGATGATGATGGTATCATCTCCATATGGCCTCAGATCTCAGCTACAGATTAGCCTAGTGACGAGACAGGCAGGTTAAAATTAGCACACTAATCTGAAGGGAGACACTTACACACACACACACACACACACACACACACACACACACACACACACCACACACACACACACACACACACACACACACACACACACACACACACACACACACACACACACACACACACACACACACACACACACACACACACACACACAATGAGACACAAAGAGTGAGAAAGAGAGAGCGAGCGCGAGAGAGAGAAAGAGACACACACACACACACCACACACACACACACACACACACACACACACACACACACACACACACACTGACCTTATGCAGCCCTTGCTGACTCCAGTGGATGACTTTGATCCTGGTGAAGGGATCCACAGTCAGGGGAGAGGTGAGAAGGGGTAGCAGAGCGAATACACGCACACATACATTTCCCTCCTTGGGTAAATTTACCATCGCCAGTGTTTTGAGAAAGTAAGATGACAATACCACAAATTGTATTAAAAAATAACAATATTTGACAATAATATACAATGCATTCGGAAAGTATTCAGACCCCTTGACTCTTTTCCACATTTTTTTACATTACAGCCTTATTCTAAAATTGATTAAATTGTTTTTTTCTACACACAATAACCTATAATGATGAAGCAAAAACAGGTTATTATTTATTTCTGCACATTTATTACAAAATAAAAAACTAACACATTTACGTATGAATTCAGAACCTTTACTGAGTACTTTGTTGAAGCACCTTTGGCAGCGATTACAGCCTTGGGCCTTCCTGGTTATGACGCTACAAGCTTGGCACACCTGTATTTGGGGAGTTTCTCCCATTCTTCTCTGCAGATCCTCTCAAGCTCTGTCAGGTTGGATGGGAAGCGTCGCTGCACAGCTATTTTCAGGTCTCTCCAGAGATGTTTGATCGGGTTCAGGTCCGGGCTCTGGCTGGGCCACTCAAGGACATTCAGAGACTATCACGAAGCCACTCCTGCGTTGTCTTGGCTGTGTGCTTAGGGTTGTTGTCCTGTTGGAAGGTGAACCTTCGCCCCAGTCTGAGGTTCTGAGCACTCTGGAGCAGGTTTTCATCAAGGATCTCTCTTTGCTTTGCTCCATTCATCTTTCCTGACTAGTCTCCCAGTCCCTGCCGCTGAAAAATATCCCCACAGCATGATGCTGCCACCACCATGTTTCATCGTTGGGATGGTGCCAAGTTTATTCCAGACGTGACACTTAGCATTCAGGCCAAAGAGTTCAATCTTGGTTTCATCAGACCAGAGAATCTTTTTTCTCACAGGCTTTCATTTGCCTTTTACTGAGGACTGGCTTCAGTCTGGCCACTCTACCATAAAGGCCCGATTGGTGGAGTGCTGCAGCGATGGTTGTCCTTCTGGAAGGTTCTCCGATCTCCATAGAGGAACGTGTATATACTGTTGAGTTCTACTTCCCTTGTGACTGTTGAGCTCTACTTCCCTTTTCACTATTGAGTTCTACTTTCTTGTCACTGTTGAGTTCTACTTCCCTTGTGACTGTTGAGTTCTACTTCCCTTGTGACTGTTGAGTTCTACTTCCCTTGTGACTGTTGAGTTCTACTTCCCTTGTGACTGTTGAGTTCTACTTCCCTTGTCACTATTGAGTTCTACTACTAAACATCAAGCATATACTAGGAAAATTCTTAAAGTTACAATGTTTTCATAATAACGTCATCCTTTAACCTTTAATAACAAAACAAAAATGACCGCCATTGTGGCTGACGGAAACCATTGTTCCAAAGTTCATTTACATTTTTTGTCATTTTAGCAGACGCTCTTATCCAGAGCGACTTACAGTAGTGAATGCATACATTTCATTTATTTTTTTTTCTGTGCTGGCCCCCCGTGGGAAACGAACCCAGAACCCTGGCGTTGCAAACACCATGCTCTACCAACTGAGCTACAGGGAATCCTTGCATGTTTAATGTTCTGAGGCCGGTTCTCCATAGTGAGAGGACAAAGGAATTTTGTCTGTTGCCTAAGATTTACGATGGGCGTGAGGGGTCATAAAACCCCCACATCTTCATACTCTACTTCTACTTCCCTTGTCACTGTTGAGTTCTACTTCCCTTGTGCCTGTCGAGTTCTACTTCCCTTGTGCCTGTCGAGTTCTACTTCCCTTGTCACCGTTGAATTCTACTTCACTTGTGACTGTTGAGTTCTACTTCCCTTGTCACTGCTTTCTCTGCTTTCATTATCACAACAATTCAAACACATCCAGTGAGAAGAATTACAGTATTATACCGTTTAGGGACAAATTACAGTATTATACCATTTAGGGACAAAGGTCAATGGATGTGAAAGTTTGAAATACGCAGCACATTGTGATGAAATCAACCCGGCATTCCATTCAAGGCCAGTAAGTTTCTCCTTGTAGACTGAAAGGGAGACGAGGAGAAGCAGTCTTCACTGTATAAATCACAGAATTTAACAGAACATTATATTGTATCTCTGTGGCCTCCGTTGTATTAAATCATACTGAATGGTTTGAATGCTGTCCAATAGTTTGGCCTTGTGTGAGGGAGGGGAGAGCGATGTCTTGTCCTAGAGAGAGGCACCACAGTACTCAGCGATTGGGTTGTAGCTGGAGCACTTCTCAGTCTAATAAAACATGTTACAAAAAGGCTCATAAGACATTATAAAGGCTCATACATGCTTATAACAGGTTAAAACAACAATTTTACAGAATTTGATCTCAATTAAACACAGACAGTAAATGTTCGAAACAAAAGGATAAATTTTGTATTTATTTATTTTGACATAAAATGTAAAAAGATCAACTATTCGCCATTAGTGGTCCTTTCCAAAAGAATAACACAACTACAGGGTCAGATGTTTTCTAGTCCAACCAATGTTATATTCAACTATGGGATTTGGTAAGGGAATCAAATCCTAGTTCTGTGTCCAAGGGAAAGTTCAGTCATGGATGAGAGGTATTGTGGCAAATATCTGCTGTATTAGCACCTGATTATATTTACCCATACAGAGCCAAATCAAATCAAATTTGATTTGCCACATGCGTCATAAGCAACAGACGTAGACTAACAGTGAGAAATCAGAGAAAAATATTAAAATAATAACACAAGGAATAAATCCACAATGAGTAACATTAACTTGGTTATATACACAGGGTACCAGTACCTGAGTGGATGTGCAGGGGAACAAGGTAATTGAGGTAGATATGTACACATACTGTACGTGGGGGTAAAGTTACTAGGCAACAGAATAAATAATAAACAGTAGCAGCAGTGTATGTGATGAGTCAAAAGAGTTTGTGCAAAAAGGGTCAATGCAGATAGTTAAATAGTTAACCAATAGCTACCCGGACAAACTATTTAGGCTTGGGGGTAGAAGCTGTACAGTGTCCTATTGGTTCCAGACTTGGTGCATCGGTCGCTCTTGCCGTGAGGTAGCAGAGAGACCAGTCTATGACTTGGGTGAATGGAGTCTTTGACAATTGTTAGGGCCTTCCTCTGACACCGCCTGGTATAGAGTTCCTGGACAGCAGGAAGCTTGGCCCCGGTGATGTACTGGGCGGTATGCACTACCCTCTGTAGTGCCATTGTGGTTAGATGCCGAGCAGTTGTCATACCAAGTGGTGATGCAACCAGTCAAGATGCTCTCAATGGTGCAGCTGTAAAACCTTTTATATTTACATATACACGGTGTGTTTCAAAACATTAGGAACACCTGCTCTTTCCACGAATTTGGCTACGGTTCAAACTCATAAAAGACACACCCTCATCTATTGCCCTTGGGGGAATCCCCGTCACCATCTTGCCCCTCCAAATGATTAGGCAAGCAAGGGAAGTTTGCAACATAAACCCCTCAGTCCCCGTTTTTAGTCGAGTTTGCTAGTGTACAATTATGTTCACTTCAGGGCCTGAAACTCCCCATAATTCAATTCACCACGGTTGTACATCCGCTAAGGAAAGTCCGCGAAAACTTAAAAACAACATCAATGGAGAAGTCAACATACAAGTGTAAGTAAAATGAATGCAAATAAGTTAGAAATGGTGCTACTAATTCACATGACGCCGCAAACACATCTCGTAAAATGTAAATATGTTTTTGTTTGGTTATCTTTTGGAAATTGTAGAAATTAAAAATTGCCCTCCTTCAGAAGTTCCAGCTAGGCAGGCTAACGTTAGTTAGCTAATTAATTTGCTAGCTATCATACAGTAGTCATGTATTAATAATGATATATTTAATATAAGTAGACATGCGCTCATAATTGACTGTAGCGCATATAAAGCACCTACAAGCTACCGGTGTCTGAAAACACAATCATGGCGGGATGAACGAGTGACGAATTTCTGGGCAAGGGTTGTCCATTTAAAAATCATTCCTCCCTCCCTCGTCCCCTCGCCCTACAAGTGTAAACTCGTCAGACGTCATGACACGTCATCAGAAGAGTCCGCTTCATTTGAGGGCTGAGGGGATAGGTGTGTCTTTTAAGTGTTTGGACCGCAGACATGGATTGACCACGTGAATCCAGGTGAAAGCTGTGATCTCTTATTGATGTCACTTGTTAAATCCACTTCAATCAGTGTAGATGAAGGGGAGGAGACAGGTTAAAGAAGGATTTTTAAGCCTTGACACAATTGAGACATGGATTGTGTATGTGTGCCATTCAGAAGGTGAATGGGCAAGACAAAAGATTTAAGTGCCTTTGAACGGGGTATGGTAGTAGGTGCCAAATGCACTGGTTTGAGTATGTCATGAACTGCAACACTGCTGGGTTTTTCCACACTCAACAGTGTTCTGTGTTTCTCAACATGGGCCAGTATAACTGTG
The DNA here is from genome assembly GCF_965601325.2 of Salmo salar. NCBI lineage: Eukaryota > Metazoa > Chordata > Actinopteri > Salmoniformes > Salmonidae > Salmo > Salmo salar. The sequence continues at coordinate 56,434,809 of NC_138312.1, read as the reverse complement.
GAATGCTTCAGACACCTTGTCCAGTCTATGTGAACTGAGGCTGCTCTGAGGACTAAAGGGGGTGCAACTCAATATTAGGGAGGTGTTTCTAATGTTTTGTCCACTCAGTGTATATGGTGTATCATATGGCTATGCTTTACATGTACCAATATGTAACCACATTGTGCTAAAGTGACCCCTAGAGGTACTTAGTGGCCATTGCATCTCGATACACCAGGATGTGTGTACACCATTATAACACTAAATATATAGAATACCCTTTTCACACTATTGTGTCAATGCAAATGGTACTGTGTTGGCTTGGATAGTTTCTTTTTACATTGTACTGTACAGCACTGTTCCATCGTTGTGTAACCGGGCCAGCCCAGTACAGCTGGGCTCTGTTATACTATGGTGGATGTGTAACCGGGCCAGGCCAGTACAGCTGGGCTCTGTTATACTATGGTGGATGTGTAACCGGGGCCAGCCCAGTACAGCTGGGCTCTGTTATACTATGGTGGATGTGTAACCGGGCCAGCCCAGTACAGCTGGGCTCTGATATACTATGGTGAATGTGTAACCGGGCCAGCCCAGTACAGCTGGGCTCTGATATACTATGGTGGATGTGTAACCGGGCCAGCCCAGTACAGCTGGGCTCTGTTATACTATAGTGGATGTGTAACCGGGCCAGCCCAGTACAGCTGGGCTCAGTGGTGTGTAAAGGGTACAAGAGTGAACACAGCATAGGAGCACAGCATACCCATAACATGATGCAGTCACCACCATGCTTGAAAATATGAAGAGTGATACTCAGTGATGTGTTGTATTGGATTTGCCCCAAACATAACACTTTGTATTCAGGACAAAAATGTCATTACTTTGCCACATTTGTTGCAGTATAACATCAGTGCCTTATTGCAAACAGGAATATTATTTATTCTATACAGGCTTCCTTCATTTCACTCTGTCATTTAGGTTAGTATTGTGGATTAAATACAATGCTGTTAATACATCAGTTATATCACATCCATTCACCACTGGCCTCATGGTGAAATCCCTGAAAGGTTTCCTTCCTCTCCGGCAACTGATTTAGGAAGGGCACTTGTATCTTTGTAGTGTAACATTACAAATGCACCAATCTCAAAAGGATGTTCAATGTTTCAATTCAATGTTCTACCAATAGGTGCCCTTTTTTGTGAACCTTAGGAAAGCTTACCTGGTCTTTGTGGTTGAATCTGTGCTTGAAATTCACTGATCGACTTAAGGACCTGTGTGGGATACGGAGATAGTCGTTTAGTCATTTAACAATCATGGTAAACAGTATTATTGCACACGTTGAGTCCATGTAACTTATTATGTGACTTGTTAAAGCATATTTGTACTCCTGAACTTAATTTAGCTTGCCATAACAAAAGGGTTGACACCTTATTGACTCAAGACATTTCAGCTTTTTATGTTTTATTAATTTGGAACAATTTTGAAAAACATGATTCCACTTTGACAATATGGGGTATTGTGTGTAGGCCAATGACAACCAACAAAAATCTCAATTCAATCAAATTTTACATTCAGGCTGTAACACGCTAAAATGTGGAAAAAGTAATGGGCTGAAGGCTGTGAATACTGTCCGAAGGCAATGTAGATATAATCCTGTAGTGATACTCTTTACCCTCTGTAATATATACTGAACAAAAATATAAACACAACATGTAAAGTCTTGGTCCCATGTTTCATGAGCTGAAATAAAAGATTCCAGAAATGTTCCATATGCACAAAAAAAAACACATTTCTCTCAAATTTGTTTACATCCCTGTTATTGAGCATTTCTCCTTTGCCAAGATAATCCATCAACATGACAGTTGTAGCATATCAAGAAGCTGACTAAACAGCCTGATCATTACATAGGTGCACCTTGTGCTTGGGACAATAAAAGGCCACTCGGAAATGTGCAGTTTTGTCACACAACACAATGCTACAGATGTATCAAGTTTTGAGGGAGCTTGCAATTGGCACGCTAACTACTGGAATGTCCACCAGAGCTGTTGCAAGAAAACTATAGATTAAAAAAAAGACAAAATCAAGAAAAATATAATTACATTAGTGTAAAATTTGTTTTAATTAATTGTATAAATTGTTAGTCATCACAATATGCACAAGGTCAGTTAGAGGGATAGTGTAGGTTACATTCAATGATGTATATAAACCCTGGATTGCTGATGCTATGCATTGGTCATTGAGAGGCTTTGAAGCCTTCGGGAAGCCATATTGTCATTCCCCAGTAGGAGCAGTCCTCCATTGGATTTTTTATGTTATTTTATTTATTTTTATTGAACTAGACAAGTCAGTTAAGAACAAATTCTTATTTACAATGACTGCCTACGCCGGCCAAACCCGGATGACGCTGGGCCAATTGTGCACCGCCCTATGGGACTCCCAATCACAGTCGGTTGTGATGCAGCTTGGAATCGAACCAGGGTCTGTAGTGACACCTCTAGCACTGAGATACAGTGCCTTAGACTGTTGCACCACTCGGGAGCCCAAATGAGTAGAACTCTACAGCATTTCAATTTAATGTTTCAAGGATAAGGACATATTTTTTCATTTTAAGTTTAGCTCACATAATATAATTTAAAAGTATGGTGTCTGCAATAGAATAAACATGTCAAAAATTAATGTAGACATTAGTAAATGCATTTTTATAGCTTCCAAAATATTTTTTACAATGGAGGAGGAGTACCAAGATGGCTATGCGGTGGCTTCATTACAATGGAGGAGGAGTACCAAGATGGCTGCGCATTGGCTTCATTACAATGGAGGAGGAGTACCAAGATGGCTGTGCATTGGCTTCATTACAATGGAGGAGGAGTACCAAGATGGCTGCTCATTGGCTTCATTACAGAGCCCCCTGTGGCTACGAGCCATCCAGGGTTTAGACGCATCATTGGTTACGTTCAGATATTTCTTCAGAATAATGCAGCACATATTCATGTTCCCCTAATCAGTTGGTTCTCTGTGAATGGGTGGCTTTTATACGTTATAGTCATGTGTCCAAATTCAGGAACCAATCTTTCCTTATAAAGATATCAGGCTTACCTCATAAAGCAAAGCATTATGACGCATGAAATTACGATGCATTCTATTCTAATGCATCACCAAACCATTATCTACCATGATGTGTAAATAAGGAATATTAAAAAGTGTGCTTCACTGAAAATAGTTCCCAGTATGGATTTATAATATATACTGCTTTGACTCTTATAGTAAGTCTGTGTACAGTACACATACATAGAATAAATAGATTGCATTCTTGCTTAAATAATGACAGCACTGTATAATAAAACATGTGGTCTACCGTAACTTTCTTGTGCAGTATACAACAACCAACACGAGATGGTGCTAACTGTATGATAAACAACAAGTGACAGTCCATACAAAGTTGAACATGTCCATTCACAGTGAGCACAAGATGTTGAAAATACATATTGTTTCTATGTTTAGTGAATCTACTGCACTAGGGTTTGTTACCCAGTTGGTCCCACTACTGTTAAATGATGAGATCAGTGATGATTACCAGAAGTGAAGTCTAGTGTGAGCCGGACTTCCTTTGTGTCTTTCAGGTTCCTCTCTACTTATTCATCCTGATTTTCAACCACAAATGCGTGTATATTTTTTGCTCATAAAGCTGTTTTTCTCATTCCTCCAAGATATGAAAAGCAGGTATCTTCACTTCATCTAAAACCATTGAATAGTATGTGAGTTATTCCACAGATTTCATGTCAAAAGTGTATTGGAGTACAATCTTAGAAAAAAAGGTGCTATACAGAACCTAAAATAGTTCTTCGGCTATCCATATAGGAAAACCCTTTGTAGAACCCTTTATTGGTACTAGGTAGAAGCCTTTTGGGTTCCAGGTAGAACCCTTTTGGGTTCCATGGTTCCATGTTCTACAAAGGGTTCTCCTATGGGGATAGCCAAATAACCATTTTAGGGTCTAGATAAGAGTGTGCAGTATGAATGTATTACCTGTACGGTTCTATTTCTGAGTTTGATTAACAAGTGAAAACCAAACACACGCAAAAAAGTATCTACCAAATGCTTTACATTGAAAGATTTTTCTTAATAAAAATAATCGTTTTGTGTTTGAAAAAACGAAGTCAAGGTAGATACAGTCCATAACGCAGGCGAGTGACCCTACCAATATACATTTTCAATGTATATGCTGTACATTGCATTACATTCTCTACATACAGCATATTTCAATGCTGTCATGACGATATGGTAAGTGCAAATATGTTAACCGGTATTGCTGAGGGTGTCTGAAGACAGAATGGGGCACTGAGGAAGATGGAAGGGACCAACCACATCACACTGTCCACAGCTCTGTCTAACACACTGACTGTGGTTGTAGTTCTGGGACAACTGTGGTTGTAGTTCTTGGATACCTGTAGTTGTAGTTCTGGGACAACTGTGGTTGTAGTTCTTGGAAACCTGTGGTTGTAGTTCTGGCACAACTGTGGTTGTAGTTCTTGGAAACCTGTGGTTGTAGTTCTGGGACAACTGTGGTTGTAGTTCTTGGATACCTGTGGTTGTAGTTCTGGGACAACTGTGGTTGTAGTTCTTGGAAACCTGTGGTTGTAGTTCTGGGACAACTGTGGTTGTAGATCTTGGATACCTGTGGTTGTAGTTCTGGGACAACTGTGGTTGTAGTTATTGGATACCTGTGGTTGTAGTTCTGGGACAACTGTGGTTGTAGTTCTTGGATACCTGTGGTTGTAGTTCTGGGACAACTGTGGTTGTAGTTCTTGGGTACCTGTAGTTGTAGTTCTGGGACAACTGTGGTTGTAGTTCTTGGAAACCTGTGGTTGTAGTTCTGGGACAACTGTAGTTGTAGTTCTGGGACAACTGTGGTTGTAGTTCTTGGAAACCTGTGGTTGTAGTTCTGGCACAACTGTGGTTGTAGTTCTTGGAAACCTGTGGTTGTAGTTCTGGGACAACTGTGGTTGTAGTTCTTGGATACCTGTGGTTGTAGTTCTGGGACAACTGTGGTTGTAGTTCTTGGAAACCTGTGGTTGTAGTTCTGGGACAACTGTGGTTGTAGATCTTGGATACCTGTGGTTGTAGTTCTGGGACAACTGTGGTTGTAGTTATTGGATACCTGTGGTTGTAGTTCTGGGACAACTGTGGTTGTAGTTCTTGGATACCTGTGGTTGTAGTTCTGGGACAACTCTGGTTGTAGTTCTTGGATACCTGTAGTTGTAGTTCTGGGACAACTGTGGTTGTAGTTCTTGGAAACCTGTGGTTGTAGTTCTGGGACAACTGTAGTTGTAGTTCTGGGACAACTGTGGTTGTAGTTCTTGGAAACCTGTGGTTGTAGTTCTGGGACAACTGTGGTTGTAGTTCTTGGATACCTGTAGTTGTAGTTCTGGGACAACTGTGGTTGTAGTTCTTGGAGACCTGTGGTTGTAGTTCTTGGAGACCTGTGGTTGTAGTTCTGGGACAGTGTATTTGCCCTCAACATGTGTGACGGAGAACGGTCCAGCCTGATTTTATTCAGTAAACAAACCTACCAGTCCAGAGAGCAATAATAGACTTTAACGGGTCGGTCCGGGTACAAAAAGAACGATCCTGTCTACACAGAATACACAGAATACACAGAATACAGGGGATCAGGATTGAGGAGGAATATACATCCAGAACATCTATATCAAAATTATACTTCTATGGACAAAAAGGTTAACTGACTGATAATAATATTAAGCGTACATATCTGTTCAAAGCAAAGCAAAGGGTCTGCTCATGTGCAGCACTACCACTGAGGTCTTGCTGTACACATTCCCTTCATCTCCAGAGTTACATCTACAATAGCCCTCTATCCCCTTTAAAGGGCACTACCTTAGGCCTATGAACCCTGGTCCAAAGCAGTGCACTCTATAGGAATTAGGGTGACATTTCAGACGTAAACCAAAAGTCTCTGTCCATCCCCGTCCGTAGGTCATTGTATTGTGATGTCCTCAGTGGAGCGGTGCCGTCTCACCCTGGCCTTGCGGTTGTCCACCTGGGTCTGTTTCCACTTGAGCTGACGCAGCTTCTGCTGCCTCTTCTTTTCCCGGTGCCACATCTGCTCACAGTACTCGTCCACGTTCATCCTAGCCGCGCCCATCATGTGCAGGTCCTTATAATTCTTGAAGAGCTGGGCGTGGCTCTGGGTGTGGCTCCCAGGACCTCCAGGGCCCCACCTCAGCCCTGCTCCCCCAGCCCCAGGATCAGCTTCCTTGGCCTGGGATGCTGTCATGCTCTGTTGGGGTATGACCTGGAGGTTATAGCGGGCCAGGACCTGGGAGAAGGAGTGCTCCAGGGTGGTACAGCTGTAGAGGCCAGCGTCCCCTGGTTCCAGTCGCTGCATCAGGAGACCACGCTTCATGTGGACCATACGATCCTCACTCTGGAGCAGCTGGACAAGGACAGCAGGGCAAGACAAGAAAAGGTTCATTATTAGATGAATATTAGTCAATATTAGCTTCCGGCCAATTGGCGACAGATTTTCATGCGGACATTCTAAATTCTGCAGAAAGAAAACATCTCAATTTTCCCACCAGTGGTATGTTTCCACCAAACAAAGTTCTTGCAGATAAAAGTCAGTGTGTTTACGACATAAAGGACATCACATCACGTATTGTTCTAATGTATAGTACAGATGATGAGTTGATAAAGATGTCAGTTTGTGTGTTAGGTCCCAGGCCTTAGTTAGCATAAAGTTAACAAAGAGCTAACATGGAGAGATGTCCGTCTCTCACCTCTCTGCTGACGTGAGCCTGTGGTGGCTGTACTGTCCACTTGACTGTAGCTAGCTGGGACCTGGGAGTACACTCTAGGAAGGTTGAGTTACTCTCCACTCCATATACCATCTTCACTTCCACCGACTCAGAACCTGCAAAGAACAGGATGATGAGAGTTTTGTAGTACAGATGTAGGATCTTAACTTGAGCCAGCTTGCTACAGAAGGAAAAATAATCTCGCAGCAACAGGAAATGTGAATTATTATGTGCATTATAATAAATTGATATTTATGTAGGGGTTGATAAAAAAAAAAAACTGTAAGGGAAAATAAAGCTTGACATTTCAAAGTAGAAATGACAAACTTCAAAAGGCTTTTTAAACCTCAAATACACTACAATATTAGTTATCCTGCCAGAGGTTGATCAAATGAAGATCCTCTAGCTGTAGTCACATTCATAATAGTTGGGTTCCAAGATGACATTGTAAAGTGGCTCTGGATAAGAGTGTCTGCTACATGACTGAAATGTAAATGCTAAAGAGCAGGATGTGTAGA
>NC_138312.1:56367500-56422500 GCF_965601325.2 Salmo salar | reverse complement strand
TCTCAGGGCGGGGCGTGTCAGGCTCTGCCTCCTCTCCACCCTCTCAGGGCGGGGCGTCACAGGCTCTGCCTCCTCTCCACCCTCTCAGGGCGGGGCGTCACAGGCTCTGCCTCCTCTCCACCCTCTCAGGGCGGGGCGTCACAGGCTCTGCCTCCTCTCCACCATCTGAGGGCGGGGCGTCTCAGGCTCTGCCTCCTCTCCACCATCTGAGGGCGGGGCGTCTCAGGCTCTGCACACTCTTGGATTGCATCCTCCCTGGCAGGTCACGCCTACCAGGTGGAGTGGAGAGGATCTGTGTCTGCACCACGTATTCTCACTACTGGTGTCCCCCAGGGCTCGGTTCTGTGCCCTCTCCTCTTGTCTCTATACACCAAGTCACTCGGCTCTGTCATATCCTCACATGGTCTCTCCTATCATTGCTATGTGGATGACACTCCACTACCTTTCTCCTCCCTCCCTTCTAACACCTAGGTTGCGGCACGCATCTCTGCGTTCCTGGCAAATATCTCAGCTCAGATGTTGGCCCACCACCTCAAGCTCAACCTCGACAAGACAGAGCTACTCTTCCTCCCGGGGAAGACCTGCCTGCTCAAAGACCTCTCCATCACGGTTGACAACTCCATGGTGTCCCCCTCCCAGAGTGCTAAGAACCTTGGAGTGACCCTGGACAACACCCTGTCGTTCTCTGCAAACATCAAAGCAGTGACTCGCTCCTGCAGGTTCATGCTCTACAACATCCAGAGAGTGCGACCCTACCTCACATAGGAAGAGACACAGGTCCTAATCCAGGCACTTGTCATCTCCCCTCTGGACTACTGCAACTCACTGTTGGCTGGGCTCCCTGCTTGTGTCATCACAACCCTGCAGTTTATCCAGAACGCTGACCTGGTGTTCAACCTTCCCAAGTTCTCCCACTCCGCTCCTCCGTACACTCCACTGACTTCCAGTCGAAGCTCACATCCACTAAAAGACTATGGTGCTTACCTACGGAACAGCAAGAGGAACTGCCCCTCCCTACCTTCAGGCTATGCTCAAACCCTACACCCCAACCTGAGCACTCCGTTCTGCCTCCTCTGGTCTCTTGACCCTCCCACCCCTACGGGAGGGCAGCTCCCACTCAGCCCAGTCAAAGCTCTTCTCTGTCCTGGCACCCCCAATGGTGGAACCAGCTAGGACAGCAGAGTCCCTGTCTGTCTTCCGAAAACATCTGAAACCCTACCTCTTCAAAGAGTATCTACCCCCAAGCCATTAGACTGCTGAGTAATTAATCACATGACTACCCAGACTGTTTACATTGACACACCACCCCTTTGTTTTACAATGCTGCTTCTCTGTTGTTATTACCTATGAATAGTCACTTTACCCCTACCTACATGTACAAATGACCTTGACTAACCAGTACCCCCCGTATAGAGCCTCATTATTGTTATTTTATTGTGTTACTTTTTATGATTATATTTTTTACTTTAGTTTATTTAGTAAATATATTCTCACCCTATTTCTTGAACTGCGTTGTTGGTTAAGAGTTTGTAAGTAAGCATTTCTCGGCGCATGTGACAAAAAATGAAATGTGATTTGATGTATTTAAAACATTTACACATAGAATCTGGATTTTGTGGGATTTTTCAAGTCTCTTCCCAACGTACTCTGAGAGGAGTCTACTGCTGGACAAACTATGTGTAAACAGTGCTGAAGCTCCTATACTGAAATCAATCATCTATTTGTTTGTAATCATTACTGGAATGGTATGTTACTGTTACATTTACTATTAACTGAGGATGACCACCCACCCACACACACATTCACACACACACACGTACCCACACGTACACACACACACTCACACACACACACGTACGCACGCACACGCGGACACACGCGGACACACGCGTACACACACGTACACATACACGCACACGCGGACACAAACGCACGTGCACACACACACACACACACACACACACACACACACACACACACACACACACACACACACACTCGCACACAGCAGACTTACTCGTTTGGTAGACAGCTCCATGTTAAGGATGGGGGCCTGAGTCTGCAGGATCAGAACACAATGGGTTAACACACAGGTCGACATCACACAAGACAATATTTAGTGTGTGTGTGTGTGTGTGTGTGTGTGTGTGTGTGTGTGTGTGTGTGTGTGTGTGTGTGTGTGTGTGTGTGTGTGTGTGTGTGTGTGTGTGCACGCGTGTGTGTGCGCGTGTGTGTGCGTGTGCGTGTGCGCGTGTGTGTGTGTGTGTGTGTGTGTGTGTGTGTGTGTGTGTGTGTGTGTGTGTGTGTGTGTGAAATAATGAATTAAAAGGCTGCTCCAGAGAAGCCACATACCAAAGCACACTATTACCAACATAATCTGACTGAGTGGTTCATTTCAACATGGTGTCATTGTGAGTCAGTGTCCCCTGGCAGTCCAAGTGAGCTGCATCCTATTCAGATAGCCTTTAGAGGGATGAGGACATACATACACACACATTCTCTTAGCTAGCTAGCTAACTCTCTACCAGGCGCAGGCCACACACACACGCACACACACACACACACACACACACACACACACACACACACACACACACACACACACACACACACACACACACACACCGCACACAGAATCACACACACAGAATCACGCACACACACACACACACACACACACACACACACACACACACACGTGCACACACACACGCACACACGCACACACACAAGCTGACACTCACACACGGACCTCTGTTCTTCCCTCAGGAAGACTCATTGCCACTCTCAAACTCTGTGTATTAACCCCAAGCCAGTGTAATGAGCTATGTGGTTAAAATCCTACCCAGGGCCTGACACTGCCAGGTCATATCGAAGTCAACCCCCTAAAACCTCCCATGTTAAACCCAGTGATGTCATGTTTAAGTATGTTTGTGGTTCAACCCTATCCAAGAGGATACTGTCAGGTTTTTTTTCTTAGTCGGAGCCCGTATTCACAAAGATCAGGTCCCCGTGTCCATAGGATCTTATTCATTATGAAAGGCAAAAACTGATTCCTAGATCAAAGTCTCCTACTCTGAGACTGACTGTGAATACTGGCCCTGACATTCATCTTCTTGTTTGTTAAGAGAGGATTAAACAGCTTAACTCCAATAAATACACACGGCCATCTTGTCCTATGTCGTTGTTGTTCCACACTTCGCTCCCTGTTCTCTTCTTCCCTAATAGGAGATAGTCTGTCTATTTATTTGGGAAACCCTGGGAAAAATGGTTCTGTATCTGTTTTTCCTCTTAGGGGGTTTGTTAGTTATTTTTGGTCAAGTATGTGATTGCCCCAATGGAAACAACAGCCAGTGCTGATCTCAGAACAGATGACATGGCAGACAGGTCAAAAGATGGCATGGTACTGGGAAACTTGAGAAAACAAATCTATGGGATGGTCCAGAACCAACCCCTAGCCACAAGGCCTTATCTCCTAGCCCCTAGGCCTTATCCCCTAGCCCTTATCTCCTTTCCCCTAGCCCTTATCTCCTAGCACCTAGGCCTTATCTCCATGCCCCCAGGCCTTATCTCCTAGCTCCTAGGCTTTATCTCCTAGCCCCTAGGCCTTATCCCCTGGGCCTATTTCAGATTTACTTCCTGTGAGGTACAGTAATGTTTCTGCACTGGGCCCAATTCAGATGTACTTCCTGTGAGGTACAGTAATGTTTCTGGACTGGGCCCATTTCAGATGTACTTCCTGTGAGGTACAGTAATGTTTCTGGACTGGGCCCAATTCAGATTTACTTCCTGTGATGTACAGTAATGTTTACTGGACTGGGCCCAATTCAGATTTACTTCCTGTGATGTACAGTACATGTTTCTGGACTGGGCCTATTTCAGATGTACTTCCTGTGATGTACAGTAATGTTTCTGGACTGGGCCTATTTCAGATGTACTTCCTATTCCTCCTGAAGTTGAAACTTTAGCAGTTTAATCGTCTGAGTTGGTAAAAGGGTTGGGGTCAATTCCATTTCAATTCAAGTCAATTCAGAAAATAAACCAAATTCAAAATCTAAATTTTCTTTATTGAAAAGGATTGAAGAAGATTGGACTTGGGATTTCAGTGTCCTTCCTGAATTGAGAGGTATTGAAATGGAATGAATTGACCCCAACCCTGGTTGTTGTAGAACACATCAGAGAAGATGTAATGGTCAAACCCTAGCAGGCATCTCACCTGAAAGACGGTCAGCTCCTCCAGAATGATCTCCTCAGTCTCCCAGTTGTCTTTGGGGACAGACACCACTTTCAGCACCTTGCCATCATCTGAAGAGGAGGGAGAAAAGCAGGAAGTAACTGAGCAACAGGTGTGTATATGATTTTCCTACGCAGGTAACAACAACCAAATACATTTGATGTCTTATACAGCAAGTTATCTTCAAATGCAAACGGTGGGTTAAAAGTCCCTATGTCTTAGCAACCACCCTGTCTGACCAACCTGCCTGTCTGACTAACCACCCTGCCTGACTAACCACCCTGTCTGACCAACCTGCCTGTCTGACTAACCACCCTGCCTGACTAACCACCCTGCCTGACTAACCACCCTGCCTGACTAACCACCCTGCCTGACCAACCACCCTGCCTGACCAACCACCCTGCATGACTAACCACCCTGCCTGACTAACCACCCTGCCTGACCAACCACCCTGCCTGACTAACCACCCTGCCTGAACAACCACCCTGCCTGACCATCCACCCTGCCTGACCAACCACCCTGCCTGACTAACCACCCTGCCTGACTAACCACCCTGCCTGACTAACCACCCTGCCTGACTAACCACCCTGCCTGAACAACCACCCTGCCTGACTAACCACCCTGCCTGACCAACCACCCTGCCTGACCAACCACCCTGCATGACTAACCACCCTGCCTGACTAACCACCCTGCCTGACTAACCACCCTGCCTGAACAACCACCCTGCCTGACTAACCACCCTGCCTGACTAACCACCCTGCCTGACTGTGTGCTTCATGCATTGATGCTGTGGTGTGATCGTTACTTAGTAGCATTGTCTAGTGTATGTGTGTGTACATGTTTGTTAGTGTGCGAGTGTGTGTGTGTACATGTTTGTTGAGTTAAATTGTGTGTGTCGGCCCAAACTAAACTCATTAACAGGGATAACAGGGTGGTGTGTGATTTCTGACTTTAAAATATTTAACCTCAAGGGTTGACCAGAGGTCATAGCAACGTTCCCGCTAAGAGGAGAGTCTTCAGACAGAGAGAGCTCAGCCATCTACCTCAGCTTGATGAATGACTCTGTTTCCAGCTGCTAATGCTACTAAATCACGGGATTCCATTCATCTCACCAGACATTCGCTCGCTTGCCTTGATTAGTCACACTCTTTATACTGACACGATTCACTATGTCTTAATTCAAGTGATGAGAATCTCAATGGAAAATCCTCAAACTGAAGCCCTAGGTTGTGTTGATCTGATGATGCCTACCTACAGTAGAGACTTGACTCTGACTGAGTTCCACCAGGGGTCAGGCAGAGAGGTTTGAATGGCAGAGTGCAGGGCTATGGAACAGTGATTCCACTAAGGTGAGTTGGGCCGTTGGAGCCCAGCATGGCCTGGTTCATCAGTCTCAGATTAGTTGTTGAGCCACAGGAAAGTTCCCACGGTAACCCTTTCCCCAGGATAATGACTCCCCGCCCTGGGACCATCCTGACATTATCGTGAAGAACCAACACTGTCAGTCCAGTGTGTGTGGTGTGTGTGTGTGTGTGTGTGTGTGTGTGTGTGTGTGTGTGTGTGTGTGTGTGTGTGTGTGTGTGTGTGTGTGTGTGTGTGTGTGTGTGTGTGTGTGTGTGTGTGTGTGTGTGTGTGTGTGTGTGTGTGTGTGTGTGTGTGTGTGTGTGTGTGTGTCTTGAACTGTACCCTATTCTAAGTGAATCATTTTAAGACAGACACTCCTCTGCAAACACACTCTACACACACTCTACACACACACTCTGCAAACACATTCTGCAAACACAATCTACACACACACACACACACACACTCTGCACACACACACACTCTGCACACACACCCACTCTGCACACACCCCCACTCTACACACACACACACACTCTACACACACACACACACACACTCTACACACACTACACACACTCTACACTCTACATACATGTTAACTGTATATGTTTTGTATGTATATATGTACAGTACCGGTCAAAAGTTTTAGAACATCTACTCATTCAAGGGTTTTTCTATATTTTTACTATTTTCTACATTGTAGAATAATAGTGAAGACATCAAAACTATGAAATAACACATATGGAATCATGTAGTAACCAAAAAAGTGTTAAACAAATCAAAATATATTTTATATTTCAGATTCTTCCAATAGCCACGCTTTGCCGTGATGACAGCTTTGCACACTCTTGGCATTCTCTCAACCAGCTTCAGCTGGAATGCTTTTCCAACAGTCTTGAAGGAGTTCCCACATATGCTGAGCACTTGTTGGCTGCTTTTCCTTCACTCTGTGGTCTGACTCATCCCCAACCATCTCAATTGGGTTAAGGTCGGGGGATTGTGGAGGCAAGTCATCTGAAGCAGCAATCCATCACTCTCCTTTTTGGTATAATAGCCCTTACAAAGCCTGGAGGTGTGTTGGGTCATCGTCCTGTTGAAAAACAAATGATCGTCCCACTAAGCCCAAACCAGATGGATGGCGTATCGCTGCAGAATGCTGTGGTAGCCATGCTGGTTAAGTGTGCCTTGAATTCTAAATAAATCACAGACAGTGTCACCAGCAAAGCACCCCCATACCATAACACCTCCTCCTCCATGTTTTACGGTGGCAAAGACACAGCGGTTGGAACCAAAAGTCTGAAATTTGAACCCCAGACCAAAGGACAAATTTCCACAGGTCTAATGTCCATTGCTCGTGTTTCTTGGACCAAGCAAGTCTCTTCTTCTTATTGGTGTCCTTTAGTAGTGGTTTCTTTGCAGCAATTCTACCATAAAGGCCCGATTCAGGCAGTCTCCTCTGAACAGCTGATATTGAGATGTGTCTGTTACTTGAACTCTGTGAAGCATTTATTTCGGCAGCAATCTCGGAGGCTGGTAACTCTAATGAATTTATCCTCTGCAGTAGAGGTAACTCTGGGTCTTCCTTTCCTGTGGCGGTCCTCATGAGAGCCAGTTTCATCATAATGCTTGATGGTTTTTGCGACTGCACTTGAAGAAACTTTTAAAATTCTTGAAATTTTCCGTATTGACTGACCTTCATGTCTTAAAGTAATGATGGACTGCCGTTTCTCTTTGCTTATTTGAGCTGTTCTTGCCATAATATGCACTTGGTCTTTTACCAAGTAGGACTATCTTCTGTTTACCACCTGACCTTGTCACAACACAACTGATTGGCTCAAACGCATTAAGAAGGAAAGAAATTCAACAATGAACACCTTAATTGAAATGCATTCCAGGTGACTACCTCATGAAGATGGTTGAGAGAAAGCCAAGAATGTGCAAAGCTGTCATCAAGGCAAAGGGTGGCTATTTGAATAATCTTAAATAGAAAATATATATATATCACTTTTTTGGTTACTACATGATTCCATATGTGTCATTTCATAGTTTTGATGTATTCACTGTTATTCTACAATGTAGAAAATAGTAAAAATAAAGAAAAACCCTTGAATGAGTAGGTGTTCTAAAACTTTTGACTGTGTATTATTTTACTACTCTAGGGATGTAATTATTGTTTGGATGACCTCTTTATGCGATGCGCAATGCAGAGAACACCAGATGAAGAATGATCATATAATTACCATAGTGAATCATTGTACATTTTGTTTTTGTATCAATTAATCCCATAAGGGATCAAATCAAATTCCATTTGTCACACGTGCCAAATACAACAGGTGTAGACCTTAAAGTGAATTTCTTACTTACAAGCCCCTAACCAACAATGCAGTTCAAGAAGAGAAGAGAAAGTTCAAGAAGAGTTAAGAAAAAGGAGATGGGTTGCCATCTGACGATTTGACACGAAAATACAATTTAATTCATTTTATTAATTAATTCACACACACTCCACACACAGCTCTTCACACACAGCTCTCCACTCTGTGTGCTGAGGAGAAAGCTAACAGCTCCTAGAGGTGACAGGGACTGGGTGACGGAACCTGGTACTGTCAGGGTGTAACAGTTGCTAGTGCCACTCAGGGTGACACTATAAATCCTCATTACATTTCTAACTCTCATAGGGTCTGTTTATTACCCTGTTTCTCCAGGGTACTACAGGGTTACCTGCTATACCATGTCGCCTGGACAGTCTGAGCAAACTCTCTTTACAATCTTGTTGTGTGTGTAGTGAAGTCGTGTTGTTCTGGTTTCGTTTTGGTTAACTGTAACCGATGGTGACCATCCAGCATAAAGTAGACCTTCCCAAAACCATTATGATCTCACTGAGAGTAAATAGACTGAGAGATTAGTCTCAGTCCCCTCTCCTCTTGGTATCAGTCCCCTCTCTACTGTTGGTATCAGTCCCCTCTCTACTGTTGGTATCAGTCCCCCTCTCTACTGTTGGTATGAGTCCCCCTCTCTACTCTTGGTATCAGTCCCCTCTCTCCTGTTGGTATCAGTCCCCTCTCCTCTTGGTATCAGTCCCCTCTCTACTGTTGGTATCAGTCCCCTCTCTACTGTTGGTATCAGTCCCCTCTCTACTGTTGGTATCAGTCCCCCTCTCTACTGTTGGTATCAGTCCCCTCTCTACTGTTGGTATCAGTCCCCTCTCTACTGTTGGTATCAGTCACCTCTCTAATGTTGGTATCAGTCCCCTCTCTACTGTTGGTATCAGTCCCCTCTCTACTGTTGGTATCAGTCCCCCTCTCTACTGTTGGTATCAGTCCCCTCTCTACTGTTGGTATCAGTCCCCCTCTCTACTGTTGGTATCAGTCCCCCTCTCTACTGTTGGTATCAGTCCCCTCTCCTCTTGGTATCAGTCCCCTCTCTCCTGTTGGTATCAGTCCCCCTCTCTACTGTTGGTATCAGTCCCCTCTCTACTGTTGGTATCAGTCCCCTCTCTACTGGTGGTATCAGTCCCCTCTCTCCTGTTGGTATCAGTCCCCTCTCCTCTTGGTATCAGTCCCCTCTCTACTGTTGGTATCAGTCCCCTCTCTACTCTTGGTATCAGTCCCCTCTCTCCTGTTGGTATCAGTCCCCTCTCTCCTGTTGGTATCAGTCCCCTCTCTACTGTTGGTATCAGTCCCCCTCTCTACTGTTGGTATCAGTCCCCTCTCTACTGTTGGTATGAGTCCCCCTCTCTCCTGTTGGTATCAGTCCCCCTCTCTACTGTTGGTATCAGTCCCCTCTCTACTGTTGGTATCAGTCCCCCTCTCTACTGTTGGTATCAGTCCCCTCTCTACTCTTGGTATCAGTCCGCTCTCTACTGTTGGTATCAGTCCCCTCTCTACTGTTGGTATCAGTCCCCTCTCTACTGTTGGTATCAGTCCCCTCTCTACTGTTGGTATCAGTCCCCCTCTCTACTGTTGGTATCAGTCCCCTCTCCTCTTGGTATCAGTCCCCTCTCTACTGTTGGTATCAGTCGCCCTCTCTACTGTTGGTATGAGTCCCCCTCTCTACTGTTGGTATCAGTCCCCCTCTCTACTGTTGGTATCAGTCCCCTCTCTCCTGTTGGTATCAGTCCCCCTCTCTCGTGTTGGTATGAGTCCCCCTCTCTACTGTTGGTATCAGTCCCCTCTCTACTGTTGGTATCAGTCCCCTCTCTACTGTTGGTATCAGTCCCCTCTCTACTGTTGGTATCAGTCCCCCTCTCTACTGTTGGTATCAGTCCCCTCTCTACTGTTGGTATCAGTCCCCTCTCTACTGTTGGTATCAGTCCCCTCTCTACTGTTGGTATCAGTCCCCTCTCTACTGTTGGTATCAGTCCCCCTCTCTACTGTTGGTATCAGTCCCCTCTCTACTGTTGGTATCAGTCCCCCTCTCTACTGTTGGTATCAGTCCCCCTCTCTACTGTTGGTATCAGTCCCCTCTCCTCTTGGTATCAGTCCCCTCTCTCCTGTTGGTATCAGTCCCCCTCTCTACTGTTGGTATCAGTCCCCTCTCTACTGTTGGTATCAGTCCCCTCTCTACTGTTGGTATCAGTCCCCTCTCTACTGGTGGTATCAGTCCCCTCTCTCCTGTTGGTATCAGTCCCCTCTCCTCTTGGTATCAGTCCCCTCTCTACTGTTGGTATCAGTCCCCTCTCTACTCTTGGTATCAGTCCCCTCTCTCCTGTTGGTATCAGTCCCCTCTCTACTCTTGGTATCAGTCCCCTCTCTACTGTTGGTATCAGTCCCCCTCTCTACTGTTGGTATCAGTCCCCTCTCTACTGTTGGTATGAGTCCCCCTCTCTCCTGTTGGTATCAGTCCCCCTCTCTACTGTTGGTATCAGTCCCCTCTCTACTGTTGGTATCAGTCCCCCTCTCTACTGTTGGTATCAGTCCCCTCTCTACTCTTGGTATCAGTCCGCTCTCTACTGTTGGTATCAGTCCCCTCTCTACTGTTGGTATCAGTCCCCTCTCTACTGTTGGTATCAGTCCCCTCTCTACTGTTGGTATCAGTCCCCCTCTCTACTGTTGGTATCAGTCCCCTCTCCTCTTGGTATCAGTCCCCTCTCTACTGTTGGTATCAGTCGCCCTCTCTACTGTTGGTATCAGTCCCCTCTCTACTGTTGGTATCAGTCCCCCTCTCTACTGTTGGTATCAGTCCCCTCTCCTCTTGGTATCAGTCCCCTCTCTACTGTTGGTATCAGTCGCCCTCTCTACTGTTGGTATGAGTCCCCCTCTCTACTGTTGGTATCAGTCCCCCTCTCTCCTGTTGGTATCAGTCCCCTCTCTACTCTTGGTATCAGTCCCCTCTCTACTGTTGGTATGAGTCCCCCTCTCTCCTGTTGGTATCAGTCCCCTCTCTACTGTTGGTATCAGTCCCCTCTCTACTGTTAGTATCAGTCCCCTCTCTACTGTTGGTATCAGTCCCCTCTCTACTGGTGGTATCAGTCCCCTCTCTACTGTTGGTATCAGTCCCCTCTCTACTGTTGGTATCAGTCCCCTCTCCACTCTTGGTATCAGTCCCCTCTCTACTCTTGGTATCAGTCCCCTCTCTACTGTTGGTATGAGTCCCCCTCTCTCCTGTCTGTATCAGTCCCCTCTCTACTGTTGGTATCAGTCCCCTCTCTACTGTTGGTATCAGTCCCCTCTCTACTGTTGGTATCAGCCCCCCTCTCTACTGTTGGTATCAGTCCCCTCTCTACTCTTGGTATCAGTCCCCTCTCTACTGTTGGTATCAGTCCCCCTCCCTACTGTTGGTATCAGTCCCCTCTCTACTGTTGGTATCAGTCCCCCTCTCTACTGTTGGTATCAGTCCCCTCTCTCCTGTTGGTATCAGTCCCCCTCTCTCGTGTTGGTGTGAGTCCCCCTCTCTACTGTTGGTATCAGTCCCCTCTCTACTGTTGGTATCAGTCCCCTCTCTACTCTTGGTATCAGTCCGCTCTCTACTGTTGGTATCAGTCCCCTCTCTACTGTTGGTATCAGTCCCCTCTCTACTGTTGGTATCAGTCCCCTCTCTACTGTTGGTATCAGTCCCCCTCTCTACTGTTGGTATCAGTCCCCTCTCCTCTTGGTATCAGTCCCCTCTCTACTGTTGGTATCAGTCGCCCTCTCTACTGTTGGTATGAGTCCCCCTCTCTACTGTTGGTATCAGTCCCCCTCTCTCCTGTTGGTATCAGTCCCCTCTCTACTCTTGGTATCAGTCCCCTCTCTACTGTTGGTATGAGTCCCCCTCTCTCCTGTTGGTATCAGTCCCCTCTCTACTGTTGGTATCAGTCCCCTCTCTACTGTTAGTATCAGTCCCCTCTCTACTGTTGGTATCAGTCCCCTCTCTACTGGTGGTATCAGTCCCCTCTCTACTGTTGGTATCAGTCCCCTCTCTACTGTTGGTACCAGTCCCCTCTCTACTCTTGGTATCAGTCCCCTCTCTACTCTTGGTATCAGTCCCCTCTCTACTGTTGGTATGAGTCCCCCTCTCTCCTGTCTGTATCAGTCCCCTCTCTACTGTTGGTATCAGTCCCCTCTCTACTGTTGGTATCAGTCCCCTCTCTACTGTTGGTATCAGCCCCCCTCTCTACTGTTGGTATCAGTCCCCTCTCTACTCTTGGTATCAGTCCCCTCTCTACTGTTGGTATCAGTCCCCCTCCCTACTGTTGGTATCAGTCCCCTCTCTACTGTTGGTATCAGTCCCCTCTCTACTGTTGGTATCAGTCCCCCTCTCTACTGTTGGTATCAGTCCCCTCTCTCCTGTTGGTATCAGTCCCCCTCTCTCGTGTTGGTATGAGTCCCCCTCTCTACTGTTGGTATCAGTCCCCTCTCTACTGTTGGTATCAGTCCCCTCTCTACTGTTGGTATCAGTCCCCTCTCTACTGTTGGTATCAGTCCCCCTCTCTACTGTTGGTATCAGTCCCCTCTCTCCTGTTGGTATCAGTCCCCCTCTCTCGTGTTGGTATGAGTCCCCCTCTCTACTGTTGGTATCAGTCCCCTCTCTACTGTTGGTATCAGTCCCCTCTCTACTGTTGGTATCAGTCCCCTCTCTACTGTTGGTATCAGTCCCCCTCTCGACTGTTGGTATCAGTCTCCCTCTCTACTGTTGGTATCAGTCCCCCTCTCTACTGTTGGTATCAGTCCCCCTCTCTTCTGTGTTTATCTGGTCCGTGTTCACTATGACAGCCTTCTGTTGGTATCTGGTCCGTGTTCACTATCACAGCCTTCTGTTGGTATCTGGTCCGTGTTCACTATGACAGCCTTCTGTTGGTATCTGGTCCGTGTTCACTATCACAGCCTTTTGTTGGTATCTGGTCTGTGTTCACTATCACAGCCTTTTGTTGGTATCTGGTCTGTGTTCACTATCACAGCCTTCTGTTGGTATCTGGTCCGTGTTCACTATCACAGCCCTCTCTCTTGCTTGACCTGTGCCCAGGTGTATTATATCATACTGTCCATCCTCAGTATCCACCCTATCCATTATCACCCTTCGTAGGGTGTAGGGAACACTGTTCACTACTACACTACACCCCAGCTCCACTTTCTCCCTGTACCCTTCGTAGTGTGTAGGGAACACTGTTCACTACTACACTACACCCCAGCTCCACTTTCTCCCTGTACCCTTCGTAGTGTGTAGCAAGTTCACACACTCTCTTACCTGTGCCCAGGTGTAGGACGTCATACTGACCATCCTCAGCATCCACCCTATCCACTACCACCCTTCGTAGGGTGTAGGGCACATTGACGTGGGTGAAGACGGGTCGGCGGGTGATGGGAAGGATGGGTTCCCACATCAGCTGGTGACCCCTCATGAAGCTCACTACGTCATCAGGGAAGTCACGAGTTGACTTGTGGAGGGGATCATACGTCTCACTGGGACACTGGGGAAAGAAAATGACCATTAAAGATTTATTCAAGGATTATTCAAGGTTTATTCAAGGTTTATTCAAGGTTTATTCAAGGTTTATTCAAGGTTTATTCAAGGATTATTCAAGGTTATTCAAGGTTTATTCAAGGATTATTCAAGGATTATTCAAGGATTATTCAATGAGTATTCAATGATTATTCAAGGATTATTCAATGATTATTCAATGAGTATTCAAGGATTATTCAAGGATTATTCAAGGATTATTCAAGGAGTATTCAAGCATGAATGCCCATCTGCTAACCTGCTAACAGCGGCCCGCTAGCTGTCTAGAGCATATCGGACTGTTAGCTGAATAGGTCCATCGGCCAATTTCTTTGGCCACTATACCTATTTTGCCAATTGGACTGGGCACCTTTACTACACGGAACCCTACTAATCCATCACGGCTGGTCTGCCGTCTGAATCTCCATGTCTCCAGCCAGCTAAACTACTCACTGGACCCTATGATCACTCGGCTAAGCATGCCTCTCCCTAATGTCAATATGCCTTGGCCATTGCTGTTCTGGTTAGTGATTATTGTCTTATTTCACTATAGAGCCTCTAGCCCTGCTCAATATGCCTTAGCTAACCCTTCAGTTCCACCCCCCACACATGCGGTGACATCACCTGGTTTAAATGTTTCTAGAGACAATATCTCTCTTATCGTCACTCTATGCACAGGTTTACCTCCACTGTATTCACATCCTACCACACCCTTGTCTGTACATTATGCCTTGAATCTATTCTACCGTGCCCAGAAACCTGCTCCTTTTACTCTCTGTTCCGAACGTACTAGACCAGCAGTTCCTATGGTCTTTAGCCGTACCCTTATCCTACTCCTCCTCTGTTCCTCTGGTGATGTAGATAATTGCAAAAATCGCTGAAGCTAGAGACTCTTATCTCCCTCACTAGCTTCAAGCACCAGCTGTCAGAGCAGCTCACAGATCACTGCACCTGTAAATACCCCATCCAACTACCTCATCCCAATAATGCATTTATTTATTTATTTTGCTCCTTTGCACCCCAGTATCTCTATTTGTCTATTTGCACATTCATCTTCTGCACTTATATCACTCCATTGTTTAATTGCTATATCGTAATTACCTCACCACAATGGCCTATTTTATTGCCTTACCTCCCTTATCTTACCTCATTTGCACACACTATATATATACTTTTCCCCCCTTTTTTTCTACTGTATTATTGGCTGTATGTTTGTTTATTCCATGTGTAACTCTGTGTTGTTGTATGTGTCAAACTACTTTGCTTTATCTTGGCCAGGTCGCAGTTGCAAATGAGAACATGTTCTCAACTAGCTTACCTGGTTAAATAAAGGTGAAAGAAAGAAAGAAAAAAAAGAAAGAAGGATTATTCAAGGATTATTACTTGAGGTCACAGTGAAAAACAAGGTTGACAGACCACAGAGTTATAGTTTGTATTGTTGCTCTAGTTAGATGACTGGTTTTGTTTCATGTTTTATTATTCAAATCAACAGCACTTTGATCACAAAAGAGACTGCAAACTGTAACACTGAAGCAAAGCACAGCTACTTATATAATCTAAGGAAGGTCATTTAATCTTCAGTTGTCAGAGTGGATGTCATTTCCTCCTGGCAAAACAAAATCACTGATATGACAAGCATGAGCACCATGTTGAAGTATGTGGTGTTTAAACTGGCAACAGACCCCCATTTAAACTCCTATTATTTTCTTTGAAATGTGGCTGCCATTACTCTCTCTATGTGTGCCGTTCAGTGACTCAGGGGTTAAAATTACACTGGCCGATGATGTGAAGCTGTTTCACTTGACTTTGTAATCATGTAACCAAAACACTGACGTCCCTGACCCAAGTAATCAACCACTTTCAAGGAACTGTGTGTGTGTGTGGGTGTGTGTACGCGTACATGTGGGTGTGTCTGTATGGGTATGTGTGTGTGTGTATGGGTATGTGTGTATGTGTGTGTGTGTGTGTGTGTGTGTATGCGTACGTGTGGGTGTGTGTGTATGGGTATGTGTGTGTGTGTGTGTATGGGTATGTGTGTATGTGTGTGTGTGCGTACGCGTACGTGTGGGTGTGTGTGTATGGGTATGTGTGTGTGTATGGGTATGTATGTGTGTGTGTGTGTGTGTGTGTGTGTGTGTGTGTGTGTGTGTGTGTGTGTGTGTGTGTGTGTGTGTGTGTGTGTGTGTGTGTGTGTGTGTGTGTGTGTGTGTGTGTGTGTGTGTGTGTGTGTGTGTGTGTGTGTGTGTCCAAGGAGCCGCTCCACTGCCTGTAGTGTTCCCTAACAGGGGGACTAGAATAACAGTGAGATCAAGCCACTTCCGACAGAGCACTAAAACACATTAAACATTCCCCTGAAGCCTCTGGCTGACAAGTTACCACTTCCCAGGGGAATGCATAGCCGAGGTGTTAAAACAACCAGCCAGCGGTCAGATTACAACAGCTTTATCAGCTTGTTTAAATCAACCAGCCAGTGGTTAGATTCCAACAGCTTTATCAGCTTGTTTAAATCAACCAGCCAGTGGTTAGATTCCAACAGCTTTATCAGCTTGTTTAAATCAACCAGCCAGTGGTTAGATTCCAACAGCTTTATCAGCTTGTTTAAATCAACCAGCCAGTGGTTAGATTCCAACAGCTTTATCAGCTTGTTTAAATCAACCAGCCAGTGGTTAGATTCCAACAGCTTTATCAGCTTGTTTAAATCAACCAGTCAGTGGTTAGATTCCAACAGCTTTATCAGCTTGTTTTAATCAACCAGCCAGTGGTTAGATTCCAACAGCTTTATCAGCTTGTTTTAATCAACCAGCCAGTGGTTAGATTCCAACAGCTTTATCAGCTTGTTTAAATCAACCAGCCAGTGGTTAGATTCCAACAGCTTTATCAGCTTGTTTTAATCAACCAGCCAGTGGTTAGATTCCAACAGCTTTATCAGCTTGTTTAAATCAACCAGCCAGTGGTTAGATTCCAACAGCTTTATCAGCTTGTTTTAATCAACCAGCCAGTGGTTAGATTCCAACAGCTTTATCAGCTTGTTTTAATCAACCAGTCAGTGGTTAGATTCCAACAGCTTTATCAGCTTGTTTTAATCAACCAGCCAGTGGTTAGATTCCAACAGCTTTATCAGCTTGTTTAAATCAACCAGCCAGTGGTTAGATTCCAACAGCTTTATCAGCTTGTTTTAATCAACCAGTCAGTGGTTAGATTCCAACAGCTTTATCAGCTTGTTTTAATCAACCAGCCAGTGGTTAGATTCCAACAGCTTTATCAGCTTGTTTAAATCAACCAGTCAGTGGTTAGATTCCAACAGCTTTATCAGCTTGTTTTAATCAACCAGCCAGTGGTTAGATTCCAACAGCTTTATCAGCTTGTTTTAATCAACCAGCCAGTGGTTAGATTCCAACAGCTTTATCAGCTTGTTTTAATCAACCAGCCAGTGGTTAGATTCCAACAGCTTTATCAGCTTGTTTAAATCAACCAGCCAGTGGTTAGATTCCAACAGCTTTATCAGCTTGTTTTAATCAACCAGCCAGTGGTTAGATTCCAACAGCTTTATCAGCTTGTTTAAATCAACCAGCCAGTGGTTAGATTCCAACAGCTTTATCAGCTTGTTTTAATCAACCAGCCAGTGGTTAGATTCCAACAGCTTTATCAGCTTGTTTAAATCAACCAGCCAGTGGTTAGATTCCAACAGCTTTATCAGCTTGTTTAATCAACCAGCCAGTGGTTAGATTCCAACAGCTTTATCAGCTTGTTTAAATCAACCAGCCAGTGGTTAGATTCCAACAGCTTTATCAGCTTGTTTTAATCAACCAGCCAGTGGTTAGATTCCAACAGCTTTATCAGCTTGTTTAAATCAACCAGCCAGTGGTTAGATTCCAACAGCTTTATCAGCTTGTTTTAAATCAACCAGCCAGTGGTTAGATTCCAACAGCTTTATCAGCTTGTTTTAATCAACCAGCCAGTGGTTAGATTCCAACAGCTTTATCAGCTTGTTTAAATCAACCAGCCAGTGGTTAGATTCCAACAGCTTTATCAGCTTGTTTAAATCAACCAGCCAGTGGTTAGATTCCAACAGCTTTATCAGCTTGTTTTCAACCAGCCGTGGGCCAACGCACGCTGCACCGCCGTGGTTAGATTCCAACAGCTTTATCAGCTTGTTTTAATCAACCAGCCAGTGGTTAGATTCCAACAGCTTTATCAGCTTGTTTTAATCAACCAGCCAGTGGTTAGATTCCAACAGCTTTATCAGCTTGTTTAAATCAACCAGCCAGTGGTTAGATTCCAACAGCTTTATCAGCTTGTTTAAATCAACCAGCCAGTGGTTAGATTCCAACAGCTTTATCAGCTTGTTTAAATCAACCAGCCAGTGGTTAGATTCCAACAGCTTTATCAGCTTGTTTTAATCAACCAGCCAGTGGTTAGATTCCAACAGCTTTATCAGCTTGTTTAAATCAACCAGCCAGTGGTTAGATTCCAACAGCTTTATCAGCTTGTTTAAATCAACCAGCCAGTGGTTAGATTCCAACAGCTTTATCAGCTTGTTTAAATCAACCAGCCAGTGGTTAGATTCCAACAGCTTTATCAGCTTGTTTAAATCAACCAGTCAGTGGTTAGATTCCAACAGCTTTATCAGCTTGTTTAAATCAACCAGCCAGTGGTTAGATTCCAACAGCTTTATCAGCTTGTTTAAATCAACCAGTCAGTGGTTAGATTCCAACAGCTTTATCAGCTTGTTTTAATCAACCAGTCAGTGGTTAGATTCCAACAGCTTTATCAGCTTGTTTTAATCAACCAGTCAGTGGTTAGATTCCAACAGCTTTATCAGCTTGTTTTAATCAACCAGCCAGTGGTTAGATTCCAACAGCTTTATCAGCTTGTTTAAATCAACCAGCCAGTGGTTAGATTCCAACAGCTTTATCAGCTTGTTTTAATCAACCAGCCAGTGGTTAGATTCCAACAGCTTTATCAGCTTGTTTTAATCAACCAGCCAGTGGTTAGATTCCAACAGCTTTATCAGCTTGTTTTAATCAACACGCCTGTCTGTCCGCCTGCTTGTATGTCTGTCTGCCACCAGATCAGGATTCAAATACTTTTTGAAACCTTTCAAATATTTTGAGAGTTTCCTTAAGCTCGCCTGGAGTGCCAGGGGGCGGGGTTTACACTTTTGGGACTTTTCGATTGGTTCCGTTGTAAAAGGCTAGCTCAATCAAGCCACAGCTAATGTATTTTTTTTAATGATTTGTCAATATGTGTGTCTGCCTGTCTCTCTTTCTGCTTGCTTCCCTATCTGTCTGTCTGTCTGTCTGTCTGTCTGTCTGTCTGTCTGTCTGTCTGTCTGTCTGTCTGTCTGTCTGTCTGTCTGTCTGTCTGTCTGTCTGTCTGTCTGTCTGTCTGTCTGTCTGTCTGTCTGTCTGTCTGTCTGTCTGTCTGTCTGTCTGTCTGTCTGTCTGTCTGTCTGTCACTTCCGTCCCTGCTGAGAAACTCACAGTGCCAGGTCGTGGATATGGGATCCTCCCCTTGTACTCCACCCAGCGGTAGTCGGGCCCTTCCTTATGGGCGAATGGACCGTTGAAGGCTGCCCTGATAGAGGCCATGGAGTAGACACACACTGCTGACCCTCTGAAGACAGAACTAGGGGAGAGAAGAGAGAGAGAGGGAGGTTACAATGCTGAGAAGAGGAGAGGAGAGAAGAGAGAGAGGAGAGGGGTTACAATGCTGAGGAGAGGAGAGGAGAGAGAGAGGGGTTACAATGCTGAGGAGAGGAGGGGAGAGAAGAGAGAGAGGAGAGGGGTTACAATGCTGAGGAGAGGAGGGGAGAGAAGAGAGAGAGGAGAGGGGTTACAATGCTGAGGAGAGGAGAAGAGAGGAGAGAGAGGGGAGAGGGGTACAATGCTGAGGAGAGGAGAGGAGAGGAGAGGAGAGGAGAGGAGAGGAGAGGAGAGGAGAGGAGAGGAGAGGAGAGGAGAGGAGAGGAGAGGAGTGGAGTGGAGTGGAGTGGAGAGGAGAGGAGAGGAGAGGAGAGGAGAGGAGAGGAGAGGAGAGGAGAGGAGAGGAGAGGAGAGGAGAGGAGAGGAGAGGAGAGGAGAGGAGGGAGAGAAAATGAAGAGAAGAAAAACGAGTAAGTAAGAAAGAGACAGAGAGAGAGGGGGGAGAGGAGGGGAGATAGAAAAAGGAAAGAGACAGAGAGAGAGGGGGGGAGAGGAGGGAAGATAGGAAAGGAAAGAGAGAGAGGGGGGAGAGGAGGGGAGATAGGAAAGGAAAGAGACAGAAAGAAAGAGGGGGAGAGGAGGGGAAATAGGAAAGGAAAGAGACAGAGAGAGAGGGGGGAGATGAGGGGAGATAGGAAAAGAAAGAGGGGGGGAGAGAGGGGGGAGAGGAGGGGAGATAGTAAAAGAAAGAGACAGAGAGAGAGAGATGGGGGAGAGGAGGGGAGATAGAAAAAGGAAAGAAAGAGAGCGAGCGGGCGGGCGGGGAGATGAGGGGAGATAGGAAAAGGAAAGAAAGAGAGGGAGGGGAGAGGAAGGTGGAGAGGGTAAGAGAGTGTTAACATGTATCCGGGTGGGTTACAATAACACGTCCAGCCGGGTCTCTCCACCCCTGACCCCTCAATAACCCCTGGGGTCACTGCAGCGCTGGGATGGGAGCGTGCACGTGTCAGGGGATGGAAGAGTGCACGTGTCAGGCTGATTGGCTGGTTGTTTTGTTAAGGAACTAGAGAACATCCTTTTAACGTTTGGTCTGTTGTCTTTTAGGGAGTTTCTCACTGAGAATCACACATTTTCATTTGTTCACGGATGAAAGGTCTGCAATATAGTGAAAGTGTACTTGCTCTAGTTCTTAAAAGGGGGAACTGACAGCGTTTAAGCAACATGAAATACTTTTTAAATCTGTTCATATACACACCCAGGAAGAATAAGAATCTTTTTTTACATTTTCTGACAAGCGAGCACTTAGATATGGTCTTTTCGTAAATGAATGTAATGTCTGGGAATTACGTACAGTAAGGCATTTGTTACATTTCTATAGCAACATAGATTGGGAAAATGACAATAAATAGACACCGCAGTAAATAAAACCGAGTAAAAACATCTGTGTTGTCCAGGGCCGGGGTCGAATGCAGACCGTTGAGCCATAGCCAATCAGAACTACAGTAAGCCTATATGCAACACGGGCCTGCCATTGTTCCATTTCAACTGGACCGTGTGTTTACAGGAAGTAAACAACAACACGACTTCAGATCATTAGAACTCATTTACCAAAATACACCAAAATACACCTGAATGGATTTCTGAAAATATGTAAAACACCACAGGTGTTCCAATTGGGAACTTTACAGTCCTATTGATCAAACAACCATGAAAAGGTCGGCTCTCTCTCCCTCTGTTTCCTATGTGCATCAACAACAACAAGATCAACAACTAATGTTAGCCAGAGAGCGAGATGAGCTCAAATCTAACAAGGGAACAAGGAGATTAATCCTCTCAAACTTGTTCAGCTAGTTGGCCATCAAAATTGCACTGATAAACGATGGGGAATAGTAGCCAGCTCGTCCTTCTGCAGCTCGTCCTTCTGCAGCTCGTCCTTCTGCAGCTCGTCCTTCTGCAGCTCGTCCTTCTGCAGCTTGCCTGCCAAAGCATGCTTGTCGCAACCCATGTTTTGATAACTGAATGGGAACTTGCCTGCCTGCCAAATACATTTGAATACAGCATCACTGTATGGATCACTGGTGTGGTTGAATACAGCATCACTGTATCAAATCAAATCAAACTTTATTTGTCAAATGCGCCGAATACAACAAGTGTAGACTTTACAGTGAAATGCTTACATACAAACCCTTAACCAACAGTGCATTCAAGAAGAGTAAAGAAAATATTTACCAAATAGACTAAAATAAAAAGTAATAATAAAAAGAACCACAATAAGAATAACAATAATGAGGCTAAATACAGGGGGGTACTGGTACAGAGTCAATGTGGAGGCTAAATACAGGAGGTACCGGTACAGAGTCAATGTGGAGGATATATACAGGAGGTACCGGTACTGAGTCAATGTGGAGGCTATATACAGGGGGTACCGGTACAGAGTCAATGTGGAGGATATATACAGGAGGTACCGGTACTGAGTCAATGTGGAGGCTATATACAGGGGGTACCGGTACAGAGTCAATGTGGAGGCTAAATACAGGAGGTACCGGTACAGAGTCAATGTGGAGGATATATACAGGAGGTACCGGTACTGAGTCAATGTGGAGGCTATATACAGGGGGTACCGGTACAGAGTCAATGTGGAGGATATATACAGGAGGTACCGGTACTGAGTCAATGTGGAGGCTATATACAGGGGGTACCGGTACAGAGTCAATGTGGAGGCTAAATACAGGAGGTACCGGTACAGAGTCAATGTGGAGGCTATATACAGGGGGTACTGGTACAGAGTCAATGTGGAGGCTATATACAGGGGGTACCGGTACAGAGTCAATGTGGAGGCTATATACAGGGTGTACCGGTACCGAGTCAATGTGGAGGCTATATACAGGAGGCACCGGTACAGAGTCAATGTGGAGGCTATATACAGGGGGTACCGGTACAGAGTCAATGTGGAGGCTATATACAGGGGGTACCGGTACAGAGTCAATGTGGAGGCTATATACAGGGGGTACCGGTACAGAGTCAATGTGGAGGCTATATACAGGAGGCACCGGTACAGAGTCAATGTGGAGGCTATATACAGGGGGTACAGGTACAGAGTCAATGTGGAGGCTATATACAGGAGGCACCGGTACAGAGTCAATGTGGAGGTTATATACAGGGGGTACCGGTACAGAGTCAATGTGGAGGCTATATACAGGAGGCACTGGTACAGAGTCAATGTGGAGGCTATATACAGGGGGTACCGGTACTGAGTCAGTGTGGAGGCTATATACAGGAGGCACCGGTACAGAGTCAATGTGGAGGCTATATACAGGGGGTACCGGTACCGAGTCAGTGTGGAGGTTATATACAGGGGGTACCGGTACAGAGTCAATGTGGAGGCTATATACAGGGGGTACCGGTACAGAGTCAATGTGGAGGCTATATACAGGGGGTACTGGTACAGAGTCAATGTGGAAGCTATTTACAGGGGGTACCGGTACTGAGTCAGTGTGGAGGTTATATACAGGGGGTACCGGTACAGAGTCAATGTGGAGGCTATATACAGGGGGTACCGGTACAGAGTCAATGTGGAGGCTATATACAGGGGGTACCGGTACAGAGTCAATGTGGAGGCTATATACAGGGGGCACCGGTACTGAGTCAGTGTGGAGGTTATATACAGGGGGTACCGGTACAGAGTCAATGTGGAGGCTATATACAGGGGGTACCGGTACAGAGTCAATGTGGAGGCTATATACAGGGGGCACCGGTACAGAGTCAGTGTGGAGGTTATATACAGGGGGTACCGGTACAGAGTCAATGTGGAGGCTATATACAGGGGGCACCGGTACAGAGTCAATGTGGAGGCTATATACAGGGGGTACCGGTACAGAGTCAGTGTGGAGGTTATATACAGGGGGTACCGGTACCGAGTCAATGTGGAGGCTATATCCCGGGGGTACCGGTACAGAGTCAATGTGGAGGCTATATACAGGGGGCACCGGTACAGAGTCAGTGTGGAGGTTATATACAGGGGGTACCGGTACAGAGTCAGTGTGGAGGCTATATACAGGAGGCACCGGTACAGAGTCAATGTGGAGGCTATATACAGGGGGTACCGGTACCGAGTCAGTGTGGAGGTTATATACAGGGGGTACCGGTACAGAGTCAATGTGGAGGCTATATACAGGGGGTACCGGTACAGAGTCAATGTGGAGGCTATATACAGGGGGTACTGGTACAGAGTCAATGTGGAAGCTATTTACAGGGGGTACCGGTACTGAGTCAGTGTGGAGGTTATATACAGGGGGTACCGGTACAGAGTCAATGTGGAGGCTATACACAGGGGGTACCGGTACAGAGTCAATGTGGAGGCTATATACAGGGGGTACCGGTACAGAGTCAATGTGGAGGCTATATACAGGGGGCACCGGTACTGAGTCAGTGTGGAGGTTATATACAGGGGGTACCGGTACAGAGTCAATGTGGAGGCTATATACAGGGGGTACCGGTACAGAGTCAATGTGGAGGCTATATACAGGGGGCACCGGTACAGAGTCAGTGTGGAGGTTATATACAGGGGGTACCGGTACAGAGTCAATGTGGAGGCTATATACAGGGGGCACCGGTACAGAGTCAATGTGGAGGCTATATACAGGGGGTACCGGTACAGAGTCAGTGTGGAGGTTATATACAGGGGGTACCGGTACCGAGTCAATGTGGAGGCTATATCCCGGGGGTACCGGTACAGAGTCAATGTGGAGGCTATATACAGGGGGCACCGGTA
Source organism: Salmo salar (assembly GCF_965601325.2). NCBI lineage: Eukaryota > Metazoa > Chordata > Actinopteri > Salmoniformes > Salmonidae > Salmo > Salmo salar. The sequence goes on along the minus strand of NC_138312.1, from coordinate 56,398,589 downwards.
CAGAGTCAGTGTGGAGGTTATATACAGGGGGTACCGGTACAGAGTCAATGTGGAGGGGTATAGGCTAGTTGAGGTCATTTGTACATGTAGGTGGGGGTGAAGTGACTATGCATAGATAATAAACAGTGAGTAGCAGCAGTGTACAAAAAGGGAGGGGGGGGTCAATGTAAATTGTCCGATGGCGATTTTAGTAATTGTTCAGCAGTCTAATGGCATGGAGGTAGAAGCTGTTGAGGAGGCTTTTGGTCCTAGACTTGGCTCTCCGGTACCGCTTGCCGTGCGGTAGCAGAGAAAACAGTCTATAACTTGGGTGACTGGAGTGACTGGTCCAATCAGAATGTCTTGTAGTTGAGTAGCCAGCCGTGGCTACTGCTCTAATGTTGCTGTAATAGACCTGCATGTTTCTCATTTGCCTGGTGTGTTGTTGCAGGTTTAGATTTTTGGTTATTCATTTTCAAGCATTAAAAACTGAAGTCAGACTGCACCATTTTAGTAGCCTAGCTAGGACTGTCGCATGTGTCTGTAGACTTTCCCTCTGCTGCACGCAGCAAACCGGATAAATGAAAGCAAGTTGAATTCACTGATGGGAGCACATAAGGCTGTAATTTGATAAAGTAGATGACTCAACTGTTGACTGGCTTGTGTGTCCTATTCGGCCCGCGGGCCTTGTGTTTGACATGTACGCTAGACTGTTAGCCACATTATGACTGACTTGTGATCATTGACCTTGCTAGTTAGATTGTATTGACATTCCCAGCCTTATTTACATTTGTCCATTGAAAGTAAAACAGCGCATCCTGAATGGAGGCAGCAAACCATGTACCAGGACAGCTGTCATTTACAACCTATGTTTTAGACTACCAGGAAATGTATTGGTGAATTATATTAATCTGCTTTGCTTTATCTTGGCCAGGTCGCAGTTGTAAATGAAAACTTGTTCTCAACTAGCTTACCTGGTTAAATAAAGGTGAAATAAATTAAAATTAAAATTAAATCATGCATTGAACTACATCCATCTATTCTGCCTTAGTGTACGTCATGGAACTCTGAGTCAAATAGAACCTATTTTTAAAACCTCTTATAAAGTTGGTTTTGTAGCATAAACTAGGAATTGGATATATCTTTTTTTACTGAGATTATGATTGTCTGTTTGTGTCATATCTGCAAAGCAGTTAAAACACTGTCAGTTCCACTGTCACGTCCTGACCAGTATAGGGGTTATTTGTATTGTAGTTTGGTCAGGACGTGGCAGGGGGTATTTGTTTTATGTGGTTCGGGGTGGTGGTTTGTTTAGAAGGGTGTTTGATTTATTAATTCTGGGTTTTGGGTTATGATCTATGTTTTTTGTATTTCTATGTTCTCTCTAGTTTAGTATTTCTATGTCTAGGTAATTGGGTGTTGGACTCTCAATTGGAGGCAGGTGTTTTTAGTTGCCTCTGATTGAGAGTCCTATATATAGGTATGAGTTTTGTGGGAGATTGTTTCTGTGTATAGCTTCAAGCCTTACAGGACTGTTATTCATCATTGTTTCTTTTTGTGTACGTGTTTATTTTTGGTTCACCTTCTTTGCCAACTAAATAAAAAAGAAGATGAGTGCACATTTCCCCGCTGCGTCTTGGTCCGCTTTATACGACGACAACCGTTACATCCACTTTAAAATAAAATCAGTTTTAAATCATTGTCAGTTATTGTCATAAAACGAATCATATGAATCGTACAATAATATTTGTTGTTTAAATGTTTAAAGCACAAACTCACCTGGAGGTTGAGAAAACTCCATAGATGACAGGGTTCTGGTAGTCTTTGGTCTCCAGAATGAAGATATCCTCTGAAATGAATCACAGTGGGGAACCACAGTCAGAGACAATTAACAAAACTGATACCTTACCATGCTAGCATAATGACCTGTACTCATTTTACCAGTACATTGTACCACGAAACACTGACAAACAAAAGTGAACAAATCAATAATTTCCTCTTATCAAAGTCATGATAATACAAAATGTAAATGTTCATTAAAACATTTCAAAACATTTCAGCGGTGTAGATAAAAGCCGAGTACCGAGCTCATCAAACTGTGTGTCCAGTCCCCCAGGTCCTGGTACAGAACACACCAGACGGGCCTTGAGGAAGGTAGTCCAACGGTTAATCAGACTCCTCTTCCCTCCAACGTCATTCTAACAGGGGACACAGAGGAGGAGATCGGACATGAAATCAACACCTACATATCTTTCAGTTAGGTACTTTTAGTCTCACTAATATCATTCAAATCGGTCACTGTAGGATCTGCTGTTACTGTAGAATCTGATGTTACAGTAGACTGCTGTTACTGTAGGATCTGCTGTTACTGTAGGATCTGTTGTTACTGTAGGATCTGCTGTTACTGTAGGATCTGTTGTTACTGTAGGATCTGCTGTTACTGTAGGATCTGCTGTTACAGTAGACTGCTGTTACTGTAGGATCTGCTGTTACAGTAGACTGCTGTTACTGTAGGATCTGCTGTTAATGTAGGCTCTGCTGTTACTGTAGGATCTGCTGTCACTGTAGGATCTGCTGTTACTGTAGGATCTGTTGTTAATGTAGGATCTGCTGTTAATGTAGGATCTGCTGTTACTGTAGGATCTGCTGTTACAGTAGACTGCTGTTACTGTAGGATCTGCTGTTAATGTAGGATCTGCTGTTAATGTAGGATCTGCTGTTACTGTAGGATCTGCTGTTACAGTAGACTGCTGTTACTGTAGGATCTGCTGTCACTGTAGGATCTGCTGTTACTGTAGGCTCTGCTGTTACTGTAGGATCTGCTGTCACTGTAGGATCTGCTGTTACTGTAGGATCTGCTGTTAATGTAGGATCTGCTGTTAATGTAGGATCTGCTGTTACTGTAGGATCTGATGTTACTGTAGAATCTGCTGTTAATGTTGGATCTGATGTTACAGTAGACTCTGCTGTTACAGTAGACTGCTGTTACTGTAGGATCTGCTGTTACTGTAGGATCTGCTGTTAATGTAGGATCTGCTGTTAATGAAGGATCTGCTGTTAATGTAGGATCTGCTGTTACTGTAGAATCTGCTGTTAATGAAGGATCTGCTGTTAATGAAGGATCTGCTGTTAATGTAGGATCTGCTGTTACAGTAGACTGCTGTTAATGAAGGATCTGCTGTTACTGTAGTATCTGCTGTTACTGTAGGATCTGCTGTTATTGTAGGATCTGATGTTACAGTAGACTCTGCTGTTACTGTAGGATCTGCTGTTACTGTAGACTCTGCTGTTACTGTAGGATCTGCTGTTACTGTAGGCTCTGCTGTTACTGTAGGATCTGCTGTTACAGTAGACTGCTTTTACTGTATCTTTCCGATTTGGTCCTGCCGTACATACCTACACGTATGCTATGGTCACAAGACGCAGGCCACCTAATTGTCCCTAGAATTTCTAAGCAAACAGCTGGAGGCAGGGCTTTCTCCTATAGAGCTCCCTTTTTATGGAATGGTCTGCCTACCCATGTGAGAGATGCAGACTCGGTCTCAACCTTTAAGTCTTTACTGAAGACTCATCTCTTCAGTAGGTCCTATGACTGAGTGTAGTCTGGCCCAGGAGTGTGAAGGTGAACGGAAAGGCTCTGGAGCAACGAACCGCCCTTGCTGTCTCTGCCTGGCCGGTTCCCCTCTCTCCACTGGGATTCTCTGCCTCTAACCCTATTACAGGGGTTGAGTCACTGGCTTACTGCTGTTCTTCCATGCCGTCCCTAGGAGGGGTGCATCACTTGAGTGGTTGAGTCACTGACGTGGTCTTCCTGTCTGGGTTGGCGCCCCCCCCCCCCCCCGCCCCCCCTTGGGTTGTGCTGTGGCGGAGATCTTTGTGGGCTATACTCTGCCTTGTCTCAGGATGGTAAGTTGGTGGTTGAAGATTTCCCTCTAGTGGTGTGGGGGCTGTGCTTTGGCAAAGTGGGTGGGGTTATATCCTGCCTATTTGGTCCTGTCCCGGGGTATCATCGGATGGGGCCACAGTGTCTCCTGACCCCTCCTGTCTCAGCCTCCAGTATTTATGCTGCAGTAGTTTATGTGTCGGGGGGGCTAGGGTCAGTCTGTTATATCTGGAGTATTTCTCCTGTCTTATCCAGTGTCCTGTGTGAATTTAAGCATGCGCTCTCTAATTCTCTCTTTCTTTCTTTCTCTCTCTCGGAGAACCTGAGCCCTAGGACCATGCCCGACATGATGACTCCTTGCTGTCCCCAATCCACCTGGCCGTGCTGCTGCTCCAGTTTCAACTGGTCTGCCTGCGGCTATGGAACCCTGACCTGTTCACCGGACGTGCTACCTGTCCCAGACCTGCTGTTTTCAACTCTCTAGAGACAGCAGGAGCGGTAGAGATACTCTCAATGATCGGCTATGAAAAGCCAACAGACATTTACTCTTGAGGTGCTGACTTGTTGCACCCTCGGCAACTACTGTGATTATTATTATTTGACCATGCTGGTCATCTATGAAGATTTGAACATCTTGGCCATGTTCTGTTATAATCTCCACCCGGCACAGCCAGAAGAGGACTGGCCACCCCTCATAGCCTGGTTCCTCTCTAGGTTTCTTCCTAGTTTTTCCTAGCCACCGTGCTTCTACACCTGCATTGCTTGCTGTTTGGGGTTTTAAGCTGGGTTTCTGTACAGCACTTCGAGATATCAGCTGATGTAAGAAGGGCTTTATAAATACATTTGATTTGATTTGATTTACTGTAGGCTCTGCTGTTACTGTAGACTCTGCTGTTACTACTGTAGGCTCTGCTGTTACAGTAGATTGCTATTACTGTAGGCTCTGCTGTTACTGTAGACTCTGCTGTTAAGCCCTTTGTGAAAATATTGTAGCGAATTCCTATTTACCTTGCAGATGCGTGCCACTCTACTGTAAACCCTCTTGTCCCACTGGCTGGACTCTACAGCTGTCTCCTTTAAGAAGAAGTAAACCTTGTCATCGTCCACACTTTGTGTGTCTGGAATGGAGAAGGAACCCACAAACTCTGGCTCTGCATGAGGAGGAAATTATATCATGGTGAGGAGGATAGTACAATGTACAGATGTAGGATGTTCATTTGATCACCCCTGTTGCAGGATAACTTTCCTGCACTGCAGGATATTTTAAACTTGTAGTGTATTTGAGGTTTAAAAAGGATTCTAAAGTTTGTAATTTCCACTTTGACATTTCAGACTTCCCCTTACGAAAAATGTCCATTAATTCTAATCCACATAACTCACATTTTCTGTTGCTGCAGGATTATATTCCTGCTGTAACAAACTGGCTAAAATTAAGATCCTACATCTGTATGAACCCTTTAGAACAGTCTAGAACATGATGAGTGTCTGGAATGGAGAAGAAACCCACAAACTAAGGCTCTGCATGGGAGAAACAAAGGATATCACGATGAGGACTCATACCCATCAACTCACTTCAGTATTGGACGTTTGTCTTAGACCTAAACATCAAATAATGACTTGGAGTGATTTGCCTCCTCAAAAAATAACGACAAGATTGGCAAGAATCCCGAATTGGCTGAGTTAAGGATAACGGTTGAGGCTTGTGCCTACGACCTAGCTGAGTACGTATAATTAGGAAATCTCTATGACAACTGCCATAGAGACATTTTTGTTTTCTTTCACATGATCTTCTCTTCTGTCTTCTGCGTCTCACCATTGAGCCAGTGGTCCTGGTAGGCCTCTGTGCGTATATAGTGCTGGTTGCTGCTGTGCACAGAGGTACGGAATATAGCTGCGTTGGTACCCATAAAATCCACCGACGTCCCCGCATACAAATCTCCATCTAGGGGTGAGATTGGGATGGGGTTTGGCTTGAGAAAATATACATACATACGTACATACATACATACATACATACATACATACATACATACATACATACACCACACACACACACACACACACACACACACACACACACACACACACACACACACACACACACACACACACACACACACACACACACACACACACACACACACACACACATAATACATACATATCTCTGTTACATCTTCATAAGACCCTCTTCAAGGTAGAGTCAATTTGGTTGAACGCATCAATCTGGTTGGTTTAGAAGGCTAAGAGTAATTTGGGTTGGTTTCATTGTTTTGGAAACTATATATATACAGCTATACCCTGTTGGAACAGATAATGTATATCAAAATGTATTATTCTGAAATATGTCTGTCATTTTTGTTGGACAGTATTTGTGTTTATATAATATATAATATATAGCCTGTGTGAATATTGAATTCAGCTAATACTTATGGATATTCAATCACATAGAGAGGTAGCGTAGAACTCCTAAAACGCACAGAGCAGGACCTCATTCCCAGTGGTAGCCACTAACTCAGTTACCCCTAATTATGAACCATATGTTTTATGTACTGGGGTCTGGCGGGATTTACGTCCACTTCAAACTATGTGAGAACTAAATCATGTGGTTCTCTCTCTAACTCCCTTCCTGGTCACACCATTTCTGGAGGCTGGAAGGGTGGGTTTGATTGCCGCATAGGTCACATACTGAATATTGTGTGTCACGGTCAACGTTAACAGTTCTGTAAGTCATTGTGGAGGAAATGGTCTCCTTAATGTCAATATTTTCCATATTCGCTGGATATATTACTTACCAGTGAGCCTGGTCATTCTCTTCAAATAGTGAAAATATAGCATTGTGTCCCTGTCAACGTTTTGTACGTCACTACAAGGGTTTCGTATGTGGACATAGTATTTGTACATTACTTACCAGTGAGCCTGGCGGTGAAGGGTTCCCGTGGACTAAAGGGGCATTTCCCCCGTCCAGACTCCACAGCATGGCTCTGCAGACGGAACAACGGCTCCTAGGAGACCAACAGAGAACCATAGAGATTCAATATAGTTCTATTCTACTCATGCTATGTTCTATTTTTCGGGATATAGTGTCTGAGATCGTACAGCCAGTTGAGTTCTCATTTGATCGCACAGACAGGAATAAATATCTCTCCGGGAAGAAGGGCGGGGGGGTGTATTTTTCATGATTAACCAATCATAATGAGATTGTGATAACATACAGGAACTCAAGTTCTTTTGTTCACCCGACGTAGAATACCTCTCAATCAAATGCCGACCGTATTACCTCCCAAGAGACTTCTCTTCGGTTATAGTCACAGTCGTGTATATTCCCCCTCAAGCCAATACCACGACGGCCCTCAAAGAACTTCACTGGACTTCATGCAAACTGGAAACAACATATCCTGAGTCCACATTTATTGTAGCTGTGGATTTTAACAAAGCAAATTTGAGGAAAATGCTACAGAAGTTCTATCAACACATCGACTGTAGTACTCGCGCTGCTAAAACACTCGACCACTGTTACTCCAACTTCCGGGATGCCTACAAGGCCCTCCCCGCCCTCCATTCAGCAAATCTGATCACGACTCCATTTTGCCCCTCCCTTCCTATAGGCAGAAACTCAAACAGGAAGTACCCGTGCTGAGGACTATTCAATGCTGGTCTGACCAATCAGAATCCACGCTTCAAGATTGTTTTGATCACGCGGACTGGGATATGTTCTGAGAATAACATTAACGAATACACTGATACGGTAACTGAGTTTATCAGGAAATGTAGAGGATATGTTGTACCTACTGTGACTATTAAAAGCACTCTCGCAAAACTGAAAGCACTAACCATCGCATTTAACCATGGCACGGTGATTGGGAATATGGCAGAATACAAACAGTGTAGTTATTCGCTCCGTAAGGCAATCAAACAGGCAAAACGTCAGTACAGAGACAGAGTGGAGTCGCTCAGACACGAGATGTATGTGGCAGGGTCTCCAGACAATCACGGACTACAAAGGAGAAAACCAGCCATGTCACGGACACGGACATCTTGCTTCCGGACAAGCTAAACACCTTCTTCACCGGCTTTGAGGATAACACAGTGCCACCGACGCAGCCCGCTACCAAGGACTGTGGGCTCTCCTTCTCTGTGGCCGATGTGAGTAAGACATTTAAGAGTGTTTAAGCTTGCGTCCTCAGAGCATGCGCAGACCAGCTGGCTGGAATGTTTATGGAAATATTCAATCTCTACCTGTTTGCTTTCCCCACATGCTTCAAGATGTCTGCCATTGGTCCTGTACCCAAGAAAGCAAAGGTAACTGAACTAAATTACTATCGCCCCATAGCACTCACTTTCGTCATCATGAAGCGCTTTGAGAGGCTAGTCAAGGACCATATTCACCTATACCTTACCTGACACCCTAGACCCACTTCAATTTGCTTACTGCCCCAATAGATCCACAGATGATGCAATCGCCATCACACTGCACACTGCCCTATCCCATCTGGACAAGAGGAATACCAATGTAAGAATGCTGTCCATTGACTAAAGCTCAGCATTCAACACCATAGTACCATCCAAGCTCATCATTAAGCTTGAGGCCCTGGGTCTGAACCCCGCCCTGTGCAACTGCGTCCTGGACTTCCTTACGGGCCGACCCCCAGGTGGTGAAAGTAGGAAACAACACCTCCACTTCTCTGATCCTCAAAACTGGGGCCTGTGCTCAGTCCCCTCCTGTACTCCCTGTTCACCCATGACTGCGTGGCCACGCACGCCTCCAACTCAATCATTAAGTTTGCAGATGACACAACAGTAGTAGGCCTGATTACTAACAATGACGAGACGGCCTACAGGGAGGAGGTGAGTGTGGTGTCAGGAAAATAACCTCTCACCCAACGTCAACAAAACTAAGGAGCTGATCGTGGACTTCAGGAAACAGCAGAGGGAGCAGCCCCGTATCTACATTGACGGGACAGTAGTGGAGAAGGTGGAGAATTTTAAGTTCCTCAGCGTACACATCACTGACAAACTGAAATGGTCCACCCACACAGACAGTGTGGTGAAGAAGGCGCATCAGCGACTCTTCAACCTCAGGAGGCTGAAGAAATTTGGTTTGGGACCTAAAACCCTCACAAAATTTTACAGATGCACAATTGAGAGCATCCTGCCGGGCTGTATCACCGCCTGGTACGGCAACTGCACCGCCGTGGAACACTAGTCACTTTAATAATTTGAACATATTTTGCATTACTCATCTCATACTGTATCCTATTCTACTGTATCTTAGTCTATGCTGCTCTGACATTGCTCATCCAAATATTTATATATTCTTAATTCCATTCCTTTACCTTAGATTTGTTTGCATTATTGTGAAACTGTTAGATAGTACTTGTTAGATATTACTGCACTGTTGGAGCTAGAAACACAAGCATTTTCAACCACCATCTCAACCACCGTTTTGTAATAATTTAATCTCTACAATAACATTAACCATCCTCCACTGAGCTGTAAAATCCCTTGCTGAGAAAGCGTGATGTGGATGACAGCCTTATGCTCTGAAGGGGCCAAGAGGAGAGAAAAGGGTGATGTGGAGTGGATTTTCATAATGTGGAGTGGATTTTCACAATGTGGAGTGGATTTTCACAATGTGGAGTGGATTTTCATAATGTGGAGTGGATTTTCATAATGTGGAGTGGATTTTCATATGTGGAGTGGATTTTCATAATGTGGAGTGGATTTTCAAAATGTGGAGTGGATTTTCATAATGTGGAGTGGATTTTCAAAATGTGGAGTGGATTTTCAAAATGTGGAGTGGATTTTCATAATGTGGAGTGGATTTTCATAATATGGAGTGGATTTTAATAATGTGGAGTGGATTTTCATAATGTGGAGTGGATTTTCATAATGTGCAGTGGATTTTCGTAATGTGGAGTGGATTTTCATCATGTGGAGTGGATTTTCGTAATGTGGAGAGGATTTTCATAATGTGGAGTGGATTTTCGTAATGTGGAGTGGATTTTCATAATGTGCAGTGGATTTTCGTAATGTGGAGAGGATTTTCATAATGTGGAGTGGATTTTCATAATGTGCAGTGGATTTTCGTAATGTGGAGTGGATTTTCAAAATGTGAGGAACAGAGTTTAGTCAGAGAGATGGAACAGAGAGTTTAGTCAGAGAAAGTGGAACAGAGAGTTTATTCAGAGAATCAAATCAAATGTTATTTGTCACGCACACTAGACTTTACCGTGAAAATGCTTGCCTACGAGCCCTTCCCAACGATGCAGAGTTTAAAATGGTAACACAAGATTAATCAAATATTATACACAAAAATGGAGCTGTATGTGTGTGTGTTTGTGCTTTGTCGGTATGCATGTGTGTGTTATGTGTGTGTTATGTGTGTGTTATGTGTGTGTTACGTGTGTGAGTGCATATGTAGTGTATATGAATGTGTGTGGGAGTGTCAATATAGTGTGTGTGAGCGAGTGTGTATATGGTGTGTACTATACAGTGTAGTCTAGCGAGTGTGTATATGGTGTGTACTGTATATACAGTGTAGTCTAGTGAGTGTGTATATGGTGGGTACTATACAGTATAGTCTAGTGAGTGTGTATATGGTGTGTACTGTATATACAGTGTAGTCTAGTGAGTGTGTATATGGTGTGTACTGTATATACAGTATAGTCTAGGGAGTGTGTATATGGTGGGTACTGTATATACAGTATAGTCTAGTGAGTGTGTATATGGTGGGTACTATACAGTATAGTCTAGTGAGTGTGCGTAGGGTCAGTGAAAGATACTGTAGAGTCAGTGCAGATAGTTTGGGTAGCATTAATTGACTATTTATCAGTCTGGCTATTTAGCAGTCTTATGGTTTGGGGGTAGAAGCTGTCTTGGAGTCTGTTGGTCCGAGAGCAGATGCTCTGGTACCGTTTGCCGGACGGTAGCAGAGTGAACAGTCTATGGCTTGGGTCGCTGGAGTCTTTGGACATTTTTCAGGCCTTCCTCTGGCACTGCCTGATATAGAGGTCCTGGAAGGCAGGGAGTTTGACCCCAGTGGTGAACTGGACCGTCCACACAACCCTCTGTAGCGCTTTGCGGTAAAGGGCGGTGCACTTGCCATACCAAGCGGTGATGCAGCCAGTCAAGATGCTCTCAATGGTACAGCTGTAGACATTTTTGAGGATCTGAGTGCCCATGACAAATCTTTTCAGCCTCCTGAGGCGGGAAAGGCACTGCCGTGCCCTCTTCATGACTGTGAGGGTGTGTGTGGATCTTGTTAAAACCTCTTGGGGCTATGTGGGACGCTAGCGTGCCACCCGTGGTGCACCCTATCAACAGCAGGTGCATTTCAAGAGCGGCAAATTTGAAACCAAATAAATGTCAAAATTCAAATTTTTCAAACATACAACTATCTTACACACTTTGAAAGATAAACATCTCCTTAATCTAACCACGTTGTCCGATTTCAAAAAGGTTTTACGGCGAAAGCATAAAGTTAGATTATGTTAGGAGAGTACATTGACAATAGCTGTGTGTAATGTTTTGTCAATTCAAAGACAGGCGTCACCAAAACCATAAAACCAGCTAAAATGATGCACTAACCTTTTACAATCTCCATCAGATGACACTCCTAGGACATTATGTTAGACAATGCATGCATTTTTAGTTCTATCAAGTTCATATTTATATCCAAAAACAGCGTTTTACTATGGCGTTGATGTTCAGGAAATCGTTTCCCTTCAATAACCGGCAGTCAAGTCAGCACCACAAATTAAATAATTAAAATTAGAAAACATTGGTAAAATATTATATTGTCATTTAAAGAATTATAGATTTACATCTCTTGAACGCAATCGACTTGCCAGATTTAAAAATAACCTTACTGGGAAATCACACTTTGCAATAATCTGAGCACTGCGCCCAGAAAAATACGCTTTGCGATACAGACAAACGGCCATGTTGGAGAGATCTAAAATCGAAAATACTATGTAAATAATCCATTACCTTTGATTCTCTTCATCAGATGTCACTTCCAGGAATCCCAGGTCCATAACGAATGTAGTTTTGTTCAAAAAAGCTCATCATTTATGTCCAAAAAGCTCCGTGTTGTTAGCACATGATCTAAGCCCGCCGGACTTCACTTCATGAACGAGGGGAAAAAATATATTTACGTTCGTTCAAACATGTCAAACGTTGTATAGCATAAATCATTAGTGCCTTTTTTAACCAGAACATGAATAATATTCAAGGTGGACGAATGCATTCTCTTTTAAAACGTTTTGGAACGAGGGTACCCAACATGACCTCGCGCGCCAGAGTCTAATCGGCCATCACCGTTCCAAGGCTCTTGTTCGGTCAGATCTCATAGTAGAAGATTCAAAACACTTTGTAAAGGCTGGTGACATCTAGTGGAAGCAATAGGAAGTGCCAAAACATTAATCAGCCCCTGTGTGTTTCAATGGCTTTGGCTTAAAGGTAATTCAACACATCAGGTATCCACTTCCTGTCAGAAAATGTCTCAGGGTTTTGCCTGCCAAATGAGTTCTGTTATACTCACAGACACCATTCAAACAGTTTTAGAAACTTTAGGGTGTTTTCTATCCATATATAATAAGTATATGCATATTCTAGTTACTGGGTAGGATTAGTAACCAGATTAAATCGGGTCCGTTTTTTTATCCAGCCGTGAAAATACTGCCCCCTAGCCCCAACAGGTTAAGTCCTTAGTGATGTGGACGCCAAGGAAGTTGAAGCTCTCAACCCGCTCCACAACAGCTCCGTCGATGTGGATGGAGGCGTGCTCTCCCCTCTTTCTTCTATAGTCCACGATCAGCTCCTTGGTCTTACTGACGTTGAGGGAGGCACCACACTGCCAACTCTCTGACCTCCTCCCTGTAGGCTGACATCGGTGATCAGGGATACCACCGTTGTGTCGTCAGCAAACTTAACGATGGTGTTGGAGTCGTGCTTGGCCACGCAGGCGTGGGTGAACAGTGAGTACAGGAGCGGACTAAGCACGCACCCCTGAGGGGCCCCCATGTTGATGGTCAGCGGAAGTGTTGTTGTTGTTGCATACCACCGGCCCGTCAGGAAGTCCAGGATTCAGTTGCAGAGAGAGGTGTTCAGACCAAGGGTCCTGAGTTTAGTGATTATCTTGGAGGGGACTATGGTGTTAAACGCTGAGTTGTAGTCTATGAACAGCATTCTCATATAGTTATTTCTCCTCTTGTCAGGGTGTGAGAGGGCAGTGTGAAGTGCAATTGAGATTGCATCATCTGTGGATCTGTTACGGCGGTATGTGAATTGGAGTGGCTCTAGGCAGTCTGGGATGATGGTGTTGATGTGTGTCATGACCAGCCTTTCAAAGTACTTTATAATTACAGATGTGAGTGCTACAGGGTGATAGTCATTTAGGCAGGTTACCTTGGAGCTCTTGGGAACAGGGACAATGATGGTCAGCTTGAAACATGTTGGGATTACCGACTGGGACAAGGAGAGATTGAAAATGTCTGTGAAGACACTTACCAGCTGGTCTGCGCGCGCTTTGAGAGCACGCCCTGGTATTCCTTCTGATTGTTAACCTTTTTAAACGTTTGCTCACATCGTACATGGAGAGTGAGATCACACAGTCATCCAGAAAAAAAGTAGATAAAGTTTAGTCAGAGTTTAGTCAGAGAGATGGAACAGGGAGTTTAGTCAGAGCCTCTCTCTATTGGATTATTGGCATGGGAAAAATATGTTAACATTGCCAAAGCAAGTTAAGTAGATAATAAACAAAAAGTGAAATAAACAATACAAATGAACAGTAAACATTACACTCACAGAAGTTCCAAAAGAATAAAGACATTTCTCTCTATCCTGTCCCAGGTCTATGTAGGTGCATTGTGGGTGGTAGGCCCCGGTGCCACAGACACACACATGGTCCCCCCTTCTCTCCTTTCCTCACCTCATTGCTGTGTCCCAGGTCTATGTAGGTGCATTGTGGGTGGTAGGCCCCGGTGCCACAGACATACACATGGGTCTTATTGAAGGGCTGGAGGAGACGCACGTAGTTGGCGCAGTCAGTCTGAAACAATGTTAGGATTTACATTAAACATACATGACACATATCTACAGTCATAGTTAACAGAGATGAAACCTTATACACTGCTCAAAAAAATAAAGGGAACACTTAAACAACACAATGTAACTCCAAGTCAATCACACTTCTGTGAAATCAAACTGTCCACTTAGGAAGCAACACTGATTGACAATAAATTTCACATGCTGTTGTGCAAATGGAATAGACAACAGGTGGAAATTATAGGCAATTAGCAAGACACCCCCAATAAAGGAGTGGTTCTGCAGGTGGGGACCACAGACCACTTCTCAGTTCCTATGCTTCCTGGCTGATGTTTTGTCCTGTGCTCTTCACAGATGAAAGCAGGTTCACACTGAGCACGTGACAGACGTGACAGAGTCTGGAGACGCCGTGGAGAACGTTCTGCTGCCTGCAACATCCTCCAGCATGACCGGTTTGGGGGTGGGTCCGTCATGGTGTGGGGTGGCATTTCTTTGGGGGGCCGCACAGCCCTCCATGTGCTCTCCAGAGGTAGCCTGACTGCCATTAGGTACCGAGATGAGATCCTCAGACTCCTTGTGAGACCATATGCTGGTGCGGTTGGCCCTGGGTTCCTCCTAATGCAAGACAATGCTAGACCTCATGTGGCTGGAGTGTGTCAGCAGTTCCTGCAAGAGGAAGGCATTGATGCTATGGACTGGCCCGCCCGTTCCCCAGACCTGAATCCAATTGAGCACATCTGGGACATCATGTCTCGCTCCATCCACCAGCGCCACGTTGCACCACAGACTGTCCAGGAGTTGGCGGATGCTTTAGTCCAGGTCTGGGAGGAGATCCCTCAGGAGACCATCCGCCACCTCATCAGGAGCATGCCCAGGCGTTGTAGGGAGGTCATACAGGCACGTGGCGGCCACACACACTACTGAGCCTAATTTTGACTTGTTTTAAGGACATTACATCAAAGTTGGATCACCCTGTAGTGTGGTTTTCCACTTTAATTTTGAGTGTGACTCCAAATCCAGACCTCCATGGGTTGATAAATTGGATTTCCATTGATTATTTTTGTGTGATTTTGTTGTCAGCACATTCAACTATAAATAAAAAAGTATTTAATAAGATTATTTCTTTCATTCAGATCTAGGATGTGTTGTTTAAGTGTTCCCTTTATTTTTTTGAGCAGTATATATCAATGCCATCTAACAGACGCTTTTATCCAAAAGCGACGACATACAGACGTGTGTACAGACATGTGTGGATACATACAGTATGAGTGGCCCCAGCGAGAATCAAACCCTTGATATTGGCGTTGAAAGTACCATGCCCTACCAACTGAGCTACAGAGGACCATCCTAAATCCTGTTCTTCTACCCACCAGCCTCATTAACCAGTTCGCTATCTTTTGCCTCAAGGCAGAGTATTTATGAAGAAATCGAGCAAAATAATTGATTGAACCTTGTCAGATTAGAATGACCTGTCACCTCTGGTTGTTATTGTGTGTAAATGTAAAGGAGTTGTTAGTCAGGTCCCATACAGAAGGATGAGAACGTACCCGTCTCCCCTGGGTCTCATAAAACACAAAACAACATGAGCATCAATAAAGACAGGCCTTGTTTTAATTATACACTATGAGGGATACTTGGCCTTGTCCCAATAATGTGCTATGAGTGTGCCAGAGGACTACTAAATAAGGCCTCAGATCTTCAGAGCACCTAAACAGCTTTGTGGGAAAGTTCATCCCATGTTGTTTATCCATGTTTTTTCTGGCTCTTAGAGCTGTTGTTACTTACCGACAGGTTCTTCCCTGCCAATCTGCAGTGTTCGACGTGTTCCTCCACAGCTGGCCAGTAAATCTAAAGGAGGGAGGGAGGGATATAGGTGAGGCTTAAATATGGATAGGTTACGCCTTTCATCATTACTTTATGATACCCCTCTGTGTTTTATTGAGAACGTGGCGATCTACGAGAACACAGTTGGGAAGGAGCCTTGACTGATTGAAAACAGAGTCGTGGTAATGTCATGGTGCTGGCCTTAACTCTACATTTACACGTAGATAGGGAGATCCAGTGAGGTGCTGTCTGTACCGTGCGTGTAGGAAGAGCCAGGCTGTCCGAGTGGAGAAGGTAGATGTGGTCTCTGCCCCCCACCAGGAGCCAGCCACGGTCCTCATCCAGCAGCAGGGACTGGTAACCTCCACTCACACCTCTGTCCCAGAACACACTGGAACTGTTCCTCCAACGCACGTCTACGGGGGGGGGATGGCGAGAGAGAGAGAGAGGGAGGGAGGGAGGGAGGGAGGGAGGGAGGGAGGGAGGGAGGGAGGGAGGGAGGGGGGAGGAGAGGGAGGGAGGGGCAGAGGAGGGAGGGGGAGAGAGAGAGAGGGAGGAGAGAGGGAGGGGCAGAGGAGGGAGGGGGAGAGAGAGAGAGGGAGGAGAGAGAGCAGGGGGGAGGGAGGGAGGGGGGAGGGAGGGAGGGAGGGGCAGAGGAGGGAGGGGGAGAGAGAGCAGGGGGGAGGGAGGGAGGGAGGGAGGGAGGGAGGGAGGGAGGGAGGGAGGGAGGGAGGGAGGAGGGAGGGAGGGAGGGAGGGGGGAGGGAGGGAGGGAGGGAGGGAGGGAGGGAGGGAGGACAGAGAGCAGGGGGGAGGGAGGGATGGCGAGAGAGAGAGAGAGGGAAGGAGAGAGGGAGGGGGAGGGAGGGATGGCGAGAGAGGGAGAGAGAGAGCGAGAGAGGGAGGAGAGGGAGGAGAGGGAGAGTGGGAGACAGGGGGAGGGGGGAGAGGGGAGAGAGAGAGAGAAAGAGGGAGTTAATGTTTTGAAGTAACAGAATCAATTGAATCAGAATTGGCAGAGAGCAACTATTGGTCAAAAACAAGCACTAAAAAACTTGGACTGCATTTATCACAACCATCAGTTTGGCAAAACTACATACAATTATAACTGATGTTTTTATTGTAGCTTTCCAAATCTAGTCTGTAGTCTGAGTACATTGACATGATTGATAAACAACATGTCAATCAAAGCTCATTCACTCAGTCAAAACAACAATGAAATCAGCCTCTATATGAAATACGGTCCCTGGATACTCAAGTTGGAAAGTACATAGTTGCAATGTGTGTAATTCCAATAAACATAGCAACACAATCTCCCCCAAAAACACACACATGTCCATTCAGCATGCACGGGTCGAGCAACACCAGCGAGCACTCTACAACCTATCTAGGGATCTTGTATTTAACCAGTCAGAAAATGACCTGCACAATCACAGCAAATTAACCCTGTAGCCCGGCTTTCCCACCCTGTGCTCTCTCTCTCTCCTGATAAATCAACAAGTCCTGGCTGCTCAATTAAACTCCAAGACAACTCCTATAAAGTAGATGTTTACAGTGCTATAACCCTACATTATGTCATTGTGCTATCAGTTTAAGGGTTGCAGAGAGGATGTATGGTAAGTAAACAAATTAATTTAATTATACTTAGCCAGCACAAAGGTCCAACACTTTATCAAGACTCTAGAGACACGAGTCTAGAGACTAGAGACAAGAGTCTAGAGTCTAGAGACACGAGTCTAGAGACTAGAGACAAGAGTCTAGAGTCTAGAGACAAGAGACAAGAGACAGGAGACAGGAGTCTAGAGACTAGAGACAAGAGTCTAGAGACTAGAGACAAGAGACAAGAGTCCAGAGACAAGAGACAAGAGTCTAGAGTCTAGAGTCTAGAGTCTAGAGACAAGAGACAAGAGACAAGAGACTAAAGTCTAGAGACAAGAGACAGGAGACAGGAGTCTAGAGACTAGAGACAAGAGTCTAGAGACAGGAGTCTAGAGACTAGAGACAAGAGACAAGAGTATAGAGTCTAAAGTCTAGAGTCTAGAGTCTTGAGACAATAGTCTAGAGTCTAGAGTCTAGAGACAAGAGTCTTGAGACAATAGTCTTGAGAGAAGAGACAAGAGTCTAGAGACAGGAGTCTAGAGACTAGAGACAAGAGACAGGAGTCTAAAGTCTAGAGACAAGAGACAAGAGACAGGAGACAGGAGTCTAGAGACTAGAGACAAGAGTCTAGAGACAAGAGACAAGAGTCTAGAGACAGGAGTCTAGAGACTAGAGACAAGAGACAAGAGTATAGAGTCTAAAGTCTAGAGTCTAGAGTCTAGAGTCTTGAGACAATAGTCTAGAGTCTAGAGTCTAGAGACAAGAGTCTTGAGACAATAGTCTTGAGACAAGAGACAATAGTCTAGTGTCTAGAGTCTAGAGACAAGAGACAAGAGTCTAGAGTCTAGAGACAAGAGGAGTAACTCTAACCTTCTGCTGTATAAAACAGCTTTAGAAGAAGGAGAAGGAGGAGGAGGAGGAGGAAGAGGACGAGAGAACGAGGAGAAGGAGGAAGATGATGACGAGGATGAGGACGAGAGAACGAGGAGAAGGAGGAGGACGAGGATAAGGCCTCCCTTGGGTCAGTTCCACTGCTGAGGTAGCTATCAACAATCAGTGTCTCATGAAATATGTTTTACAAAAATAACTGGGTTATTTACCAAGTCACCCTTTCTCCAGGTCTACATTTTCTCGTCTCTTGTCTCGTGTCTCTAGACTCTTGTTTCTAGACTGTAGACTCTAGATTATCGTCTCTAGACACTAGACTATTGTCTCTAGACACTAGACTCTTGTCTTTAGACTGTAGACTCTTGTAACTGGGTTATTTACCAAGTCACCCTTTCTCCAGGTCTACATTTCACATTTCATATTAAAAAGATAAATCATTAACATAATATTATCTGTGAACCGCTCAAATATCAAATTAAATGTTTCAGCCATAGACTAGACCTTGATTTAATGAGAAGGATGTGTAGGAAAATAATTACGGATAAGCACTGTAAAATCCAACGTATAACTAATAAGACTGGAGATATGTGTGGAAATAAACTATGGTGTCTGATAGCTCACCACCTATATATACAGACCGTTCGGAAAGTATTCAGACCCCTTCCCTTTTTCCACATTTTTGTTACGTTACAGCCGTATTCTAAAATTGATTAAAGTTTTTTTCCCCCTCATCAATCTACACATAATACACATACACATACCCCATAATGACAAAGCGAAAACAGGTTTTTAGAGATTTTTTAGCAAATTTATTAAAAACACAAATACATAAATACCTTATTTACATAAGTATTCAGACCCTTTGCTATGAGACGCGAAATTGATCTCAGGTGCATCTTGTTTCCATTGATCATCTTTGAGATGTTTCTACAACTTGATTGGAGTCCACCTGTGGTAAATTCAACTGATTGGACATGATTTGGGAAGGCACACACCTGTCTATATATTGTCCCACAGTAGACAGTGCATGTCAAAGCAAAAACCAAGGTGAGGTTGAAGGAATTGTCTGTAGAGCTCCGAGACAGGATTGTGTCGAGGCACAGATCTGGGGAAAGGTACCAACATTTTTTTGCACCATTGAACGTCCCCAAGAACACAGTGGCCTCCATAATTCTTAAATAGAAGAAGTTTGGAACCACCAAGACTCTTCCTAGAGCTGGCCGCCCGGCCAAACTGAGTAATCGGGGGGGGGGAGGGCCTTGGTCAGGGAGGTGACCAAGAACCCGATGGTCACTCTGACAGAGATGGGAGAACCTTCCAGAAGGACAACCATCTCTTCAGTACTCCACCAATCAGGCCTTTATGGTAGAGAGGCCAGACAAATCAAATATTTTTTTTAATAATTGACACATACAGTGAAATGCTTACTTACAAGCCCTTAACCAACAATGCAGTTTTAAGAAAAATATCCCAAAAATTATAAATAAAATTAACAAATAATTAAAGAGCAGCAGTAAAATAACAATAGTGAGGCTATATACAGGGTGTTACGGTACAGAGTCAATGTGGAGGCTATATACAGGGGTTACTGATACAGAGTCAATGTGGAGGCTATATACAGGGGTTACTGATACAGAGTCAATGTGGAGGCTATATACAGGGGGTACAGGTACAGAGTCAATGTGGAGGCTATATACAAGGAGTACTGGTACAGAGTCAGTGTGGAGGTTATATACAGGGGGTACCGGTACAGAGTCAATGTGGAGGCTATATACAGGGGGTACTGGTACATTTTTAATAATTGACACATACAGTGAAATGCTTACTTACAAGCCCTTAACCAACAATGCAGTTTTAAGAAAAATATCCCAAAAATTATAAATAAAATTAACAAATAATTAAAGAGCAGCAGTAAAATAACAATAGTGAGGCTATATACAGGGGGTACCGGTACAGCGTCAATGTGGAGGCTATATACAGGGGGTACTGGAACAGAGTCAATGTGGAGGCTATATACAGGGGGTACCGGTACAGAGTCAATGTGGAGGCTATATACAGGGGGTACCGGTACAGAGTCAATGTGGAGGCTATATACAGGGTGTTACGGTACAGAGTCAATGTGGAGGCTATATACAGGGGTTACTGATACAGAGTCAATGTGGAGGCTATATACAGGGGGGTACCGGTACAGAGTCAATGTGGAGGCTATATACAGGGGGTACAGGTACAGAGTCAATGTGGAGGCTATATACAAGGAGTACTGGTACAGAGTCAGTGTGGAGGTTATATACAGGGGGTACCGGTACAGAGTCAATGTGGAGGCTATATACAGGGGGTACTGGTACAGAGTCAATGTGGAGGCTATATACAGGGGGTACCGGTACAGAGTCAATGTGGAGGCTATATACAGGGGGTACTGGTACAGAGTCAATGTGGAGGCTATATACAGGGGGTACTGGTACAGAGTCAATGTGGAGGCTATATACAGGGGGGGTACCGGTACAGAGTCAATGTGGAGGATATATACAGGGGGTACTGGAACAGAGTCAATGTGGAGGCTATATACAGGGGGTACCGGTACAGAGTCAATGTGGAGGCTATATACAGGGGGTACCGGTACAGAGTCAATGTGGAGGCTATATACAGGGTGTTACGGTACAGAGTCAATGTGGAGGCTATATACAGGGGTTACTGATACAGAGTCAATGTGGAGGCTATATACAGGGGGGTACCGGTACAGAGTCAATGTGGAGGCTATATACAGGGGGTACAGGTACAGAGTCAATGTGGAGGCTATATACAAGGAGTACTGGTACAGAGTCAGTGTGGAGGTTATATACAGGGGGTACCGGTACAGAGTCAATGTGGAGGCTATATACAGGGGGTACTGGTACAGAGTCAATGTGGAGGCTATATACAGGGGGTACCGGTACAGAGTCAATGTGGAGGCTATATACAGGGGGTACTGGTACAGAGTCAATGTGGAGGCTATATACAGGGGGTACTGGTACAGAGTCAATGTGGAGGCTATATACAGGGGGGTACCGGTACAGAGTCAATGTGGAGGCTATATACAGGGGGTACCGGTACAGAGTCAATGTGGAGGCTATATACAGGGTGTTACGGTACAGAGTCAATGTGGAGGCTATATACAGGGGGGTACCGGTACAGAGTCAATGTGGAGGCTATATACAGGGGGTACAGGTACAGAGTCAATGTGGAGGCTATATACAAGGAGTACTGGTACAGAGTCAGTGTGGAGGTTATATACAGGGGGTACCGGTACAGAGTCAATGTGGAGGCTATATACAGGGGGTACTGGTACAGAGTCAATGTGGAGGCTATATACAGGGGGTACTGGTACAGAGTCAATGTGGAGGCTATATACAGGGGGTACCGGTACAGAGTCAATGTGGAGGCTATATACAGGGGGTACTGGTACAGAGTCAATGTGGAGGCTATATACAGGGGGTACCTGGTACAGAGTCAATGTGGAGGCTATATACAGGGGGGTACCGGTACAGAGTCAATGTGCGGGGGCACCGGTTACCGCACGGCAAGCGGTATTGGAGCAGCACCAAGTCTAGGTCCAAAAGGCTCCTTAACAGCTTCTATCCCCAAGCCATAAGACTGCTGAACAGCTAATCATGGCCACCCAATTTACATTGACCCCCCCCCCCCCCTTTGTTTTTACACTGCTGCTACTCGCTGTTTATTATCTATGCATAGTGACTTTACCCCCACCTACATGTACAAATGACCTCAACTAACCTGTACCCCCGCACACTGACTCGGGGGGTATCCCCTGTATATAGCCTCGTTATTGTTATTTCTTTTTTGACTTTTTATGACTTTCTTTTTTGTTTATTTATTAAATATTTTCTTAACTCTATTTCTTGAACTGCATTGTTGGTTAAGGGCTAAGTAAGCATTTCACTGTAAGGTCTACACATGTTTTATTCGATCCATGTGACAAATCCAATTTGATTTGATTTGATGTGTTGGTTTTTGCTTCAGTCCTAAATGTCAGTCTTTCCTCTCTGTTGTTAGCAGAAAGCCTCTGTGCTGCACACTGCGCAACGTGACTCTCGCGCCTGTCGCCACAGCCCACTGTCTGCCGATGGAGATGGATGAGGAGCAGCGGACGATATAAAGTCATGTATCCTCTTCAGCCATCACAGAAGACTTCATGACAGATGTGAAAATTCCTCAGTTCCAACCCAGGGATTCCAGACCCCTTTCTAACCACATTCTAGAACTAGTGGCACTCTGCTCCATTCAGATCTCTGTCAGAACAAAGCCTTCAGAGCTCAACGGGGGAAAAGTCCTGCTTTATCTCTCCTCTAAGTGTCACAGTCATTTTGGACCCCCAATATCCTGTCTAGCAGTCGAGAGCAGCCAAGGTGAGACAGTCCATTTGGACCCCCAACATCCTGTCTAGCAGTAGAGAGCAGCCAAGGTGAGACAGTCCATTTGGACCCACAACATCCTGTCTAGCAGTAGAGAGCAGCCAAGGTGAGACGGTCCATTTGGACCCACAACATCCTGTCCAGTAGAGAGCAGCCAAGGTGAGACGGTCCATTTGGACCCCCAACATCCTGTCCAGTAGAGAGCAGCCAAGGTGAGACAGTCTGGCCTCAGTACTGCACAAAGCAGACGTATATCCTAGGAGGGCTGGTGAGGTCATCTCTATGAACAACTACAAATGAATACGTGCAGCACTGATCTAATCATCATTTCACATACACATGCAAACAAATGCATACAGTCACACGGTCACATTTCATGGTACCTTCTAGATCAGTTTTATTCACCTAAATCCACCCTGTTTTTATAAGTCAAGTTACCCTGAAAATAGGAGAGACTTGGGAATTACCAAGCATTGAGATTGGCCTACCTCATATATGAAATGTTTCAAAACAGATGACCCACTCATTGTATATTTCCTCATTCTAACTGCAAGATATAAATCAGCCCTTTTTTTCCAGTTCCGATCAGATCAACTAGTGAGTGTAGCAGAAAATAACCCAGATCTGATCTCAATTACTTTACGATGTAATATCTACAGTAACATCAAGGACATTCACATGTCTAGGAAATAGGCCTGAATAAGTAGTATTTTCTGGTTAAAGTACATTTGTGGATAACATCTCCCATAACTAAGACATTTATATGATATAATTCAGTCTCTGTGATATATCGACATCCTCTGTTTCCTATATGTTGCCTTGCAGAACCACTTCAAAGCATCACAACCTCTTACGGTTAGGGATAACATGAGGCTTAACTTCCACGCGTGTATGGCCGTCTTATTGAACTCTCACAGCCCATAACTTACATCTCACTGGCCGTTGTGGGAATAGTGTAGCTTATAGGTGGAATCGTGGATCTCTTCCATTTGGCACCAACTCACAGAAAGAATCACACCGTCTGATCTGAACAGACATAGCTAGGAAATGTGTCTCCAATTAAAAGGAAAATAAATGTCAACCATTACGAGATAAGAAAGTTCAGGGAGAGTATGTCCCAAATGACACCATATGCCCTTTGAAATGCACTACTTTACACCAAGGTCAATAGGGCTCTGGTCAAAAGTAGTGCACTATAATTGGGAATAGGGTGCCATAGGGTTCTGGTCAAAAGTAGTGCAATATATTGGGAATAGGGTGCTATAGGGCTCTGGTCAAAAGTAGTGCAATATATTGGGAATAGGGTACTATAGGGCTCTGGTCAAAAGTAGTGCAATATATTGGGAATAGGGTGCTATAGGGCTCTGGTCAAAAGTAGTGCACTATATTGGGAATAGGGTACTATAGGGCTCTGGTCAAAAGTAGTGCAATATATTGGGAATAGGGTGCTATAGGGCTCTGGTCAAAAGTAGTGCACTATATTGGGAATAGGGTACTATAGGGCTCTGGTCAAAAGTAGTGCACTATATTGGGAATAGGGTGCTATAGGGTTCTGGTCAAAGGTAGTGCACTATATTGGGAATAGGGTGCTATAGGGTTCTGGTCAAAAGTAGTGCACTATATTGGGAATAGGGTGCTATAGGGTTCTGGTCAAAAGTAGTGCACTATATTGGGAATAGGATGCTATAGGGTTCTGGTCAAAAGTAGTGCACTATATTGGGAATAGGATGCAATTTTGGATGCAACCACAGTCATCATCTTTTGGCTGCAGAACAGCCAATCACAGAGTTACTATGAGGTCACATTAGTAATCTGATCAAATATAGGAACAAGACGCTGAATAGATAGTCAAATCACTTTTAGCCAGACTAAAACATTCATATACAAACACAGCTATTATTTTGATTTCATTAGTCTATTTTGGAGTTGGATTATCAAAAGAAACTGTGGTTGACCTGTTCTTGTACAAGTCTGTTTATTACCCCACTGACAATTTATATATTTGTTGATTGATAAACCTTGATCAGCATGGACATAATGTCACTAAGTGGGCCTAAATCTGATCTGATTACATGTGATTGATCAGTGCCCTGGGGCAACGGCCCGGTTTGATTCTGGGGCAACGGTCCAGTTTGAGTTTGGGGCAATGGCCCGGTTTGAATTTGTTTCAATCTTTTGTTTGCCAAGACTCTAAGTCTCTAAAAGGCTGAAGATTTAAAGGGTCAGGGGTCGCTTGGTCAAGGGAACGTGATTACCGCTCTCTATACAGACACAAGACTCTCTATACAGACACAAGGTTCTCTATACAGACACAAGGTTCTCTATACAGACACAAGGTTCTCTATACAGACACAAGGTTCTTGTAACGGCCGTCGTATATAGTAGACCAAGGCGCAGCGGGTTGAGTGCTCATATCTGACTTTATTTGAACACTAAACAAAACAAGAAAAAAACGAACGACAGCTAAACAGTTTTGCAGGCTAACCACAGCAGTGTAAAAACAACTTCCCACAAAAGACAGGTGGAAAAAGGGCTACCTAAGCATGGCTCCCAATCAGCAACAACGAAGTACAGCTGTCCCTGATTGAGAGCCATACCAGGCCAACACACAGAAATACACAACATAGAAAGAACATAGAAATACAAAACTTAGAACAATACACAAAAACCCCGACAACACAAAACAAACACACCCCTGCCACGCCCTGACCAAACTACAATAACAAATAACCCCTTATACTGGTCAGGACGTGACAGTTCTCTATACAAACACAAGGTTCTCTATACAAACACAAGGTTCTTTATACAGACACAAGGTTCTCTATACAAACACAAGGTTCTCTATACAAACACAAGGTTCTTTATACAGACACAAGGTTCTTTATACAAACAAAAGGTTCTTTATACAGACACAAGGTTCTCTATACAAACACAAGGTTCTCTATACAAACACAAGGTTCTCTATACAAACACAAGGTTCTCTATACAGACAAAAGGTTCTCTATACAGACACAAGGTTCTCTATACAGACACAAGGTTCTCTATACAAACACAAGGTTCTCTATACAAACACAAGGTTCTCTATACAAACACAAGGTTCTCTATACAGACAAAAGGTTCTCTATACAGACACAAGGTTCTCTATACAAACACAAGGTTCTCTATACAGACACAAGGTTCTCTATACAGACACAAGGTTCTCTATACAGACACAAGGTTCTCTATACAAACAAAAGGTTCTTTATACAGACACAAGGTTCTCTATACAAACACAAGGTTCTCTATACAAACACAAGGTTCTCTATGCAAACACAAGGTTCTCTATACAGACACAAGGTTCTCTATACAGACACAAGGTTCTCTATACAGACACAAGGTTCTCTATACAAACACAAGGTTCTTTATACAGACACAAGGTTCTCTATACAGACACAAGACTCTCTATACAGACACAAGACTCTCTATACAGACACAATACTCTCTATACAGACACAATGCTCTCTATACAGACACAAGGTTCTCTATACAAACACAGGGTTCTCTATACAGACACAAGTTTCTCTATACAGAGCAGTAATCCTACATTAAGCCTTTTGGCATGACTTTGGCCACCCAGGAATGAAGTGTATATCCGCAAAGGGATCTGACTACTTCCTTGTACGTCCGGGAGCATCAATGAAGTATCTGTAGAGTTAAGCCCAATACGATTTTCTACTAATCTATCTAACCAATTCCAGAGACAGTTTCTCAATGTTGCAAAGTTCTCCATTTTTTCACTCTGAGACTCCATATACCCTTATTTAAGGTCAGTGTTCAGCGTGTTGAGAAATCCTGCATGTTTGTGCTTTCGCTTGTGAATGACGCAGGATAATGGCAAACATTTGTTTAATAAGACCTTCAGAGCAGATCAAACACATGGAACCTGAGAGCTGGGTGTGTGCCCAACACCTGTACTGCATACTTGAAGTCGGACAGAGGGTGGAGGTTGGGAGGGGGGCTGAATTCACCATCTGAATACATGTAATTCCTTCCAGGGACGCATAATGGGATGCAGACACACACACACACACACATACACACAGACACACACACTTACAAGGCCTTGTCAGCTACAGGAATGTGGGAGTGATTGGGACACACGCTCACACACGCTCACACACACACACACACACACACACACACACACACACACACACACACACACACCACACACACACACACACACACACACACACACACACACACACACACACATTCTAGTGGAATAGCAGTGATTACAGTTTTTTCCAACTGCTTACACACGTTTTCAAAACTGTCTCTCCTTTTTTCAAAATTCTACACACAATTCCCTAAACTGCACACACAAAATGCAAAATGCCTCACATCTCCTTCAAAATGTAACACTGCATTCAAAATGCCATAAACACATGTCAGAATGAAGCATTTGCATCAAATGGCAAACACTGCTTTCATAATAGTACATGTTTGGATATACCATGTAAACACTGTTGTTCTAAATCTAAAGCTCTTTGGTCTTTCATAGGCTTATATCTACATTTCAATACAATGTTCTACAGTGAAAGTAATCTGCTGAGAGGGGTAACAAGTACACTGTAAACACCAATGCAATGTAGAAACAGAAAAAATGTATACAGTAGCATACAACAAAACCATAAACATATGTAAACCAAAAGTATATTCTTTAGAATACAGTAAAGAACACTGTGTGGGGTCCCGGGGGGGCAGTCCAGGAATTGGTGGGGGGGGCAGTCACCAGTGCTAAGCTACGCTTCATCTCTTCTCCGGGCTGGGTCTGGCCACAATACTTCATCCACATCACAAGATACGTTTTCTCTTGCCAAACATCGAGGGAGGTATCTCCTAGCCTGGCGTATCCAACCTTGGACAGAGGCAACCTCTATGTCCCCATATGCGTCCTCCATTGCCTGGAGAAGCGGCATGCGGGCATAGGGTTGGCGATCATACACTTTCCAGCGCCAGGCTGAGAAGAATTCCTCTATGGGATTTAGAAAAGTTGAATATGGGGATAAGTGTAGCATTTTGATTGGTTGTGTTTGGAAAAGGAAAGCAAGTCACTTCCTGTTAGATTTTTGTGTTTTAGGTAGAGAATTGTGTGTA
This sequence comes from Salmo salar, assembly GCF_965601325.2. NCBI lineage: Eukaryota > Metazoa > Chordata > Actinopteri > Salmoniformes > Salmonidae > Salmo > Salmo salar. Next base: position 56,370,819 of record NC_138312.1, on the reverse strand, counting down.
GTGTTTTGAAAAAAGGGTTTTATGCAATTGACAACTGAGTCAAAGGCTGAGAAATAGCTTCTGGTTTTGGATATTTGGTGTGTAGTTTTGCACTTTGAGTGAGAGGTTTCAAAAATCGTGTGACATGAAAAGATTTTGTGTGTAAGCAGTTGGAAAAAACTGTAAATAAAATGGAAGCAGTTGTTATTAGGTGTGTTTGTTGGCTAGATAGAAGGAGCATGGGTTTTCTAGTCCAGTAGGATTCATATGTGTCAGGGAAGTACCCTAGTTTGTTTACGTGCGGTAAGACTCTTGGCATGTGTCTCAGTGCCAGGGAATAGGACTGTAACATGGACATTACCTACAATGAAGGCCAGTCTACCACCAGAGCTGTATTAGTCATGACACTCCACTTGGAATGAGTGGGGAGGGGAGGTATGACAGGCCAGGCAGTGTCTAACCACACACACACACACACACACACACACACACACACACACACACACACACACACACACACACGGTCTCTAAAATGTTCTGGTTTCCATCAGCTCAAAGATCTTCTGAACCACGGCAGGCACAGAGGCACGCCATAGAGACATCTGGAATTCCAATGATCTCCGAACACCTGGCAGCAACCTGACTGACTGACCTCATAAACAAGAGACGTCTCCAACTCTCCCTTCGTACTGAGGAACGTCTTCAACCAACATTGACTGGAAATACATGTGAATGTTTGTTCTATTGTTTACAAAAGGCTACAGTATGCAAAGATCAACTGCAACGTTATCTTTACTGCTTCTTACCGTGATAGCATGAGTTACCATGATAACATGAGTTACCGTGATAACATGAGTTACCGTGATAACATGAGTTACCGTGATAACATGAGTTACCGTGATAACATGAGTTACCGTGATAGCATGAGTTACCGTGATAACATGAGTTACCGTGATAACATGAGTTACCGTGATAACATGAGTTACCGTGATAACATGAGTTACCGTGATAGCATGAGTTACCGTGATAGCATGAGTTACCGTGATAACATGAGTTACCGTGATAACATGAGTTACCGTGATAACATGAGTTACCGTGATAACATGAGTTACCGTGATAGCATGAGTTACCATGATAACATGAGTTACCATGATAGCATGAGTTACCATGATAGCATGAGTTACCATGATAGCATGAGTTACCATGATAACATGAGTTACCATGATAACATGAGTTACCATGATAACATGAGTTACCATGATAGCATGAGTTACCATGATAACATGAGTTACCATGAGTTGAAAGGATCCCGTGTGGCTTAGCTGGTAAAGCATGGCAAGGTCAAGGTTTTGGGTTTGATTCCCACGAGGGTGGCAGTATGAAAACAAAGGTATGAAAAAGGTATGAAAAAGGTACGAAAAAGGTATGCGTTCTCTACTGTAAGTTGCTCTGGATAAGAACGTCTGCTAAATGATAAAATAACCAAGTAGAAGTGGCAACACTGCTCCCTGTACTGTAGGACACAAACCAGAACAACCCGTGGACCTGAAGCGGCATGCATGATCACACTCATAACAGTAACGCTCCTTAAGCTTAAATGGGAATAACATCTTATAGTTTCTACTTTCAAGGTTGGACAGAAATGAAAGCACAGACATATGGTAATCCACAAGGTAATAAAAACCAACCGTAGGGGGCTGTCCTTACACCATGCTTCGGGATCAGTCACGGATTAAGGCAAACCACACACTAGAACCATAGGGGGCTGTCCTTACACCATGCTTCGGGATCAGTCACGGATACCCCACGTTAGAAATCCCCAAGAATAACATCAGTCTTACAGTAACCACTGGGACACTTCAAAGTACTGGACGTTTCAACAGCAGCCTATTAAAATCATTTAACAGTGTTTTTTGTCAACCCACTCTTGCACGCTCCTTTAAAAAACACCCTTGAACCTTAAGACCTGAAGACTTGTGTTGACTCCCCTGAGAGGTAAAGACTTACCCAGGCTTTAGTTCTGCGGGTCGACACAGTCTTGTGAATCCCAGGAGACACAGGTTCTAAATCACTTGTTGACTCTTGTAATTGGTATGTAGTTTGTAAATGATAAAGAGAAAGACATGCTTCCTGCCTGGCTGGCTCCCATACAGTGAGTCATGCCAGTTGGGGTCAAGTCCTGGCAATTCCTTTGTTGAACTAAGTGTGGAATTTCTCAATAGGATTTTTCTGCCTTGATTTGATTAGAATTATTAATAAGTGCAATTAAGCCAAATGTTTAGACCTGATGTTTTTCTGGCGTAGTGGTAAGAAGGACATATCAACTTGAACATCCAATCTAGTTTCAACTCCAGTATTTGTTTTCATAGTGAAGCCAGGTAGCCAAGTCTCCCCTTTCCATTTATTTTAGTGTCAAGGATAAATCCATGGTTAACATCAATGTGTGCTCCAGTTGCCAGTTGAAAAATGGTGTTCCTTCCTGTTCTTCAGGTTTCTCCCTATGTCCAGAGGGTGTGTATTTTTGTTATTCAGAATCCATATTTTAGGGCCAGAATAAAGGGCAGGCTGATATAGTCACACCCTGTTAGTTCATTTCTAACAAGGAGAAGAGGACAATAGAGTATAGCCTACTGACTACAGCTACTAAGTCAAACCTGCAGGAAATGTATAGAATATTGACAACACAACTAAAGACAGAGTCAAAAGAATCATAGAACCCCCAAAAAATGAACCAAAAAGGTACAAATAAACAAACAAAAAGATGTCTGTTTTCTCTGCTAATTTTCCCTCTGTTCCCCCTGACTCCTGGATGACACCTGAGAGGAACCCTTGTAGGGAGGAAAAACAGTGTTACCCTAAATTCCCCCCCCCCCCCCCCCCTCCTCATTCATCCTGTCTCCTGAGGGTATCCAAATGGAAGCTTTGAAGTTGAACAGACCTCCTCAGACAGACTCCATTTTCCTCTCTCTCCATCTCTCTCTTTCTCTCTCTCTCCCCTATCTCTTTCTTCCCTCCTTCTCCCTCCCCCCTCTCTCTCTCTCCATCCCACTCTCTCCCCTATCTCTCTCTTCTCTTTTTCTCTCTCTCTCTCTCTCTCTCTCTGTCACGCTCTGACCTAAGAGAGCTGTTTTTTCTCTGTTTAGTTAGGTCAGGGTGTGATATGGGTGGGCATTCTATGTTTTTTTGTTTCTATGTTTAGTTCTTGTTTTTCTATTTCTATGTTGGAGTTTTGGGATGATCTCCAATTAGAGGCAGCTGGTTCGCGTTGTCTCTAATTGGAGATCATATTTAAGTTGGGGTTTTTCTATTGTGTTTTGTGGGTAGTTGTTTTCCGTTTTGC
>NC_138312.1:56352500-56360000 GCF_965601325.2 Salmo salar | reverse complement strand
ATCATTACCATCATTTACCATCACTCACCGTCATTCACCATCACTACCATCACTACAATCAGTACTGTCATTCACCATCACTACCATCACTACCAACAGTACCATTACTCATCTTCATTCACCATCACTACCATCGTCACCATCACTACCATCGTCACCATCACTACCATTACTACCAATAGTACCATTACTCATCATTATTCACCATCACTACCATCACTACAATCAGTACTGTCATTCACCATCACTACCATCACTACCAACAGTACCATTACTCATCTTTATTCACCATCACTACCATCGTCACCATCACTACCATCGTCACCATCACTACCATCGTCACCATCACTACCATCACTAGGCATTACTACCATTACTCACCGTCATTCATCCTCACTCACAATCACTACTATCACTCCCTGGTCAATCACAATCACTCACCATCACCTACCATCACTACCATCACTTACCATCACCCACCATCACTTACCATCACTCACCAGGGTGGCAGGTAGCCTAGCAGTTAATAGCAGTGGACCATTAACAGAAAGGTTGCTGGTTCCAATCCCCGAGCCGGCAAGGTGGGCTAGGCAGTTAACCCCCAAGAACAACGGCTCCCTGGGCGCCGATGACATGGACGTTAAATAAGGCAGCCCCCCGCACCTCTCTGTTTCAGACACATTTTGTTTGAATGCTTTCAGTTGTGCAACTGACCAGGAATCTCCCTTCACTACTACCACCACCTCCTTTTTTTTGTGCAAGTTTTAAAATGACACAATATCTGTTAGCAAAGGTGTCAGTTAGAGATGACGTAGAGGAGCTTGCAGGGAGTTGTAGTCTTGCATGATGTCTACTTTGAGACTTATTAGCTTTTTTTTTTAAATCTGAGAGTAAATAGAGCCGAATATATTGATAAAAGTCACCTTGTCTGACATATTTACACGGTTATCAAAACGTCACGCCAGGGTAAGCCTACACGAAACACAGCCCGTATTTTAAGTGGTTCTAAAATTCCCTATGGGAAAAATAACTGGTGGAAAAACGATTGGAACCATTTCCCTGTTTGACCTCTAGGTTCTATGGGTATTATGACACGTCCACTGTAGGGCTCTACTGGGCATTCATAACATCTACATAACTATTGGTCTGGCATTAGAGTGGAATGGATCCCTGGAATGGATTGGAGGAGGAATCAGTGTGTAGTAGGAATGTGACCTTATGGGGGAGGCTGTGCCTGGCCTGACTATGGTGGAGTGACTTGTTATGTGATTCCTCACCCCTGACCTCTGTATCACCGCAGTAACAAGGTGAAGTAGATTAGAGTGAGGGTGGAGGGATGACACAGTGAACAGAGCAGAGCAGAGCAGAGCAAAAGAGAAGAGAAGAGAAGAGGAGAGGAGAGGAGAGGAGAGGAGAGGAGAGGAGAGGAGAGGAGAGGAGAGGAGAGGAGAGGAGAGGAGAGGAGAGGAGAGGAGAGGAGAGGAGAGGAGAGGAGAGGAGAGGAGAGGAGATGGGAGGAAAGCTGTGTGTCAGTAGGCTAATGAACCCGTCAGGACTGAGAAAGAAAGCAGAACTGCTGTGGGAAAGAGGGGTGAAGAATGATGTTAATTAACTGATGGGTGCATGTCTTAAGGTCGTGTGGACGGATGAGTATAAGCTGTGGCTCTCACACTCTGATCAGTGGAGAGAGGGAGATGTTCTGATCAGTGAAGACAGGGAGATGTTCTGATCAGTGGAGAGAGGGAGATGTTCTGATCAGTGGAGAGAGGGAGATGTTCTGGTCAGTGAAGACAGGGAGATGTTCTGATCAGTGGAGACAGGGAGATGTTCTGATCAGTGGAGAGAGGGAGATGTTCTGATCAGTGGAGACAGGGAGATGTTCTGATCAGTGGAGAGAGGGAGATGTTCTGATCAGTGGAGAGAGGGAGATGTTCTGATCAGTGAAGACAGGGAGATGTTCGGATCAGTGGAGAGAGGGAGATGGTCTGATCAGTGAAGACAGGGAGATGTTCTGATCAGTGAAGAATGGTGCAGAAGGAGATGGCTGCCGTTTTACGATCCCGTAACCAATTGTGCTATTGTGTGTGTTTTTATTGCCGTTATTTGTAATTTATTTGGTACATGTTTCTGCCACTGTGTCTTATGAGTGAAAAGAGCTTCTGGATATCAGGACAGTGATTACTCACCCCTACTGGAGGAATACTTTTTCTTCAACGAGTCGGACGGGAAGGATTTACTTCAGATGCCCGAAAAGGCCATCATCTCCGTCATTCGCAGGAGAAAGAGACAGAGATATCGGGGACAAAGGTCCGGGTGCCTTGTAAGGATCTGACACCGAGAGGGTAATATACCTTTACCATCGGTCCTATTAGCCAACGTACAATCAATCAATAATAAAATAGACGAACTATGATCACGTATATCCTACCAACGGGACATTTAGAAACTGTAATATCTTATGTTTCACTGAGTCGTGGCTGACTGACGACATGAATAACATACAGCTGACTGGTTTTAAGCTTTTTCAGCAGGATAAAACAGTAGCCTCTGGTAAGACAAGGGGTGGCAGTCTATGTATATTTGTAAACAACACCTGGTGCACAAAATCTAAGGAAGTCTCAAGGATTTGCATCTCATGATAAGTTGTAGACCACAATATTTACCAAGAGTGTTTTCCTCTGTATTTTTCGTGGCTGCCTATATACCACCACAAACCGATGCTGGCACTAAGACCGCACTCAATGAGCTGTATACCGCCATAAGAAAACAGGAAGACACTCATCCAGAGGCGGCGCTCCTAGTGGCCGGGGACTTTAATGCAGGGAAACTCAAATCCATTTTACCAAATTTCTACCAGCATGTTAAATGTGCAACCAGACAGAAAAAAACTCTACACCACCTTTACTCCACACACAGAGACACATACAAAGCTCTCCCTCTCCCACCATTTAGCAAATCTGACCATAACTCTATCCTCCTGATTCCTGCTTACAAGCAAAAAATTAAAGCAGGGAGTACCAGTGACTTGCTCAATACGAAGTGGTCAGATGACGCAGATGCGAAGCTACAGGACTGTTTTGCTAGCACAGACTGGAATATGTTCCGGGATGCTTCTGATGGCATTGAGGAGTACACCACATCAGTCACTGGCTTCATCAATAAGTGCATCGATGACGTCGTCCCCACAGTGACCGTACGTACATAACCCAACCAGAAGCCATGGATTACAGGCAACATCCGCACTGAGCTAAAGGGATGAGCTGCATTCAAGGAGTTGGACTCTAAAAGCCTATAAGAAATCCCGCTATGCTCTCCGACGAACCATCAAACAGGCAAAGCGTCAATACATAACTAAGTTTGAATCATACTACACCGGCTCCGACATTCGTTGGATGTGGCAGGGCTTGCAAACTATTACAGACTACAAAGGGAAGCATAGCCGCGGGCTGCCCAGTGACAGGAGCCTACCAGACAAGCTAAATCACTTCTATGCTCTCTTTGAGGCAAGTATGCATGAGAGCATCAGCTGTTCCTCGACGACTGTGTGATCACGCTCTCCGTTGCTAATGTGAGTAAAACCTTTAAACAGGCCAACATTCACAAGGCTGAAGGGCCAGACAGATTACCAGAACGTGTACTCCGAGCATACGCTAACCAACTGGCAAGTGACTTCACTGACATTTTCAAGTCTGAGTCTGTAATACCGACATGTATTAAGCAGACCACCACAGTCCTTGTGCCCAAGAACAGTAAGGTAACCTGCCTAAAAGACTACCGACCCGTAGCACTCACGTCGTAGCCATGAAGTGCTTTGAAAGGCTGGTCATGGCTCCAATCAACACCATTATCCCAGAAACTCTAGACCCATTCCACTTTGCATACCGCCCTAACAGACCCACAGATGATGCAATCTCTATTGCACTCCACACTGCCCTTTCCCACCTGGATAAAAGGAACACCTATGCGAGACTGCTATTCATTGACTACAGCTCAGCGTTCAACACCATAGTGGCCTCAAACACTGATCCTCTAGAGGTTTTAACAGCTTCTACACCCAATAAGACTCCTGAACATGAACAGCTAATCAAAGGGCTACTCAGACCCCTCTTTTACGCTGCTGCTACTCTCTGTTTATTATCTATGCATAGTCACTTTAACTCTACCTACATGTACATGTTACCTCAACTGGGGCGGCAGGTAGCTTAGTGGTTGGAGCGTTGGGCCAGTAACCGTAAAGGTTGCTAGATCGAATCCCTAAGCTGACAAGATAAAAATCTGTCGTTCTGCCCCTGAACAAGGCAGTTAACCCACTGTTCCAAGGCCGTCATTGTAAATAAGAATTTGTTCTTAACTGACTTGCCTAGTTAAATAAAAATGAAAAAAATAACATTATAAATAAATAAATTACATTGACTCTGTACCGGTACCCCCTGTATATAGCCTCCACATTGACTCTGTACCGGTACCCCCTGTAGATAGCCTCCACATTGACTCTGTACCGGTACCCCCTGTAGATAGCCTCCACATTGACTCTGTACCGGTACCCCCTGTATATAGCCTCACATTGACTCTGTACCGGTACCCCCTGTATATAGCCTCACATTGACTCTGTACCGGTACCCCCCTGTATATAGCCTCCACATTGACTCTGTACCGGTACCCCCTGTATATTGCCTCGCTATTATTATTTTACTGTGGCTCTTTAATCTTTTGTTACTTTAATTTTATATTTTTTACTTAACAGTTTTTTTTTTAATTTTTCTTAAAAATTCTTAAAGCATTGTTGGTTAAGTAAGCATTTCACTGTAAGGTCTACTACACCTGTTGTATTCGGCGCATGTGACACAGACAATTTGATTTGATTTGGAGAGGAGATGCTTGACCCTTCTTCTTCATCTCCTGTCCTTGCTTCCTATTTTTTTGTGAAGGTAATGGATTTGACATTTGATTTCACTGTGTTGAAATGTTTGTCTTTTCTCCCCAGTCCTTGGTAATGAGAAACATGAAGAATGTGTGTTTGACTGATGTACTGGTATCTCTAGTCTAGCGGTTGTGAGCGGAGGTGTGTGTTGCATGGAGTGTGTGTGGAACTTCCAGTGCCGACAAAGATGGCCGCCTCGCTTCGCGTTCCTAGGAAACTATGCAGTATTTTGCTTTTTTATGTGTTATTTCTTACATTGTTACCCCAGGTAATCTTAGGTTTTACTACATACAGTCGGGAAGAACTATTGGATATAAGAGCAATGTCAACTCACCAACATTACGACCAGGAATACGACTTTCCCGAAGCGGATCCTCTGTTTGGCCTACCACCCAGGACAATGGATCGGATCCCAGCCGGCGACCTAAAACAACGGCGCCGCAGAAGGGGCAGACGTAGCGGTCTTCTGGTCAGGCTCCGTAGACGGGCACATCGCGCACCGCTCCCGAACATACTACTCGCCAATGTCCAGTCTCTTGACAACAAGGTAGACGAAATCTGAGCAAGGGTTGCCTTCCAGAGAGACATCCGAGACTGTAACGTTCTTTGTTTCACGGAAACATGGCTCACTCGAGACACGCTATCTGAGTCGGTACAGCCAGCTGGTTTCTTCACACATCGCGCCGACAGAAACAAGCATCTCTCTGGTAAGAAGAAGGGTGGGGGTGTATGCCTTATGATTAACGAGACGTGGTGTGATCATAACAACATACAGGAACTCAAGTCCTTTTGTTCACCTGACTTAGAATTCCTCACTATCAAATGCCGACCGCATTATCTACCAAGAGAATTCTCTTCGATTATAATCACAGCCGTGTATATCCCCCCCAAGCAGAAACATCGATGGCCCTGAATGAACTTCATTTGACTCTATGTAAACTGGAACCACATATCCTGAGGCTGCATTTATTGTAGCCGGGGATTTTAACAAGGCTAATCTGAAAACAAGGCTCCCCAAATTCTATCAGCATATCGGTTGTGCTACCAGGGCGGGCAAAACCCTAGACCACTGTTATTCTAACTTCCGCGACGCATATAGGGCCCTCCCCCGCCCTCCCTTTGGAAAAGCTGACCACGACTCCATTTTGTTGCTCTCAGCCTATAGACAGAAGCTAAAACAGGAAGCTCCCGCCCTCAGGTCTGTTCAATGCTGGTCCGACCAATCGGATTCCACGCTTCAAGATTGCTTTGATCACGTGGACTGGGATATGTTCCGCATTGCTGCGAACAATTAACATTGACGAATATGCTGACTCAGTGTGCGAGTTCATTAATAAGTGCATCGGTGATGTCGTACCAACAGCGTCTATTAAAACATTCCCCAACCAGAAACCGTGGATTGATGGCAGCATTCGCGCAAAACTGAAAGCGCGAACCACTGCTTTTAATCAGGGCAAAGTGACCGGAAACATGACCGAATACAAACAGTGTAGCTATTCGCTCCGCAAGGCAATCAAACAAGCTAAGCATCAGTACAGAGACAAAGTGGAGTCACAATTCAACGGCTCAGACACGAGAGGTATGTGGCAGGGTCTACAGTCAATCACGGACCACACAAGAAAAATCAGCCCCATCGCGGATCACGATGCCTTGCTCCCAGACAGACTAAACAAGTTTTTTGCTCGCTTTGAGGACAATACAGTGCCAGTAACACGGCCCGCTACCAAAACCTGCGGGCTCTCCTTCACTGCAGCCAACGTGAGTAAAACGTATAAACGTGTTAACCCTCGCAAGTCTGCAGGCCCAGACGGCATCCCCGGCCGGGTCCTCAGAGCATGCGCAGACTAGCTGGCTGGTGTGTTTACAGACATATTCAATCAATCCTTATCCCAGTCTGCTGTCCCCACATGCTCCATTGTTCCTGTTCCCAAGAAAGCTAAGGTAACTGAGCTAAATGACTACCGCCCTGTAGCACTCAATTCTGTCATCATGAAGTGCTTTGAGAGACTAGTCAAGGACCATATCACCTCCACCCTACCTGACACCCTAGACCCACTCCAATTTGCTTACCGACCCAATAGGTCCACAGACGACGCAACCGCCATCACACTGCTCACTGCCCTAACCCATCTGGACAAGAGGAATACCTACGTAAGAATGCTGTTCATCAATTACAGCTCAGCATTTAACACCATAGTACCCTCCAAACTCGTCATTAAGCTCAAGACCATGGGTCTCGACCCCGCCCTTTGCAACTGGGTCCTGGACTTCCTGACGGGCCGCCCCCAGGTGGTGAGGGTAGGTAACAACATCTCCACCCCGCTGATCCTCAACACTGGGTCCCCACAAGGGTGCATTCTCAGCCCTCTCCTGTACTCCCTGTTCACCCACGACTGCGTGGCCATGCACGCATCCAACTCAATCATCAAGTTTGCAGACGACACTACAGTGGTAGGCTTGATTACCAACAACGACGAGACAGCCTACAGGGAGGAGGTGAGGGCACTCGGAGTGTGGTGTCAGGAAAATAACCTCACACTCAATGTCAGCAAAACAAAGGAGATGATCGTGGACTTCAG